>NW_010563130.1:0-6342 GCF_000687285.1 Phaethon lepturus | reverse complement strand
CTTGGTGTCATCTGCAAACTTACTGAGTGAGTTTTGCTTTTGATGATCTTGGAAAAAAAATCTATGTCATACCATATGTAAATAGTAGCAGCATACATTTAAAAATGGTAGTGGAAACCTAGAAGGGAAATGTGTAGTCCAGAAGAAACATTTTCAATACCATCTGTAGTATCTACAGTACGTGAACAAATAGTTAGTGTACATGTCTGTTGTATAAACCTACTCATCTCCTTCTCTTTCATGATGTATTGTCTTTAGTTTTCTAAAATGTTTTATGGTGATTGTGTTATAGAAGACCATGTATTTGGTACTTGTAAAATATTACATGCTAATCTGTAGTAGCAGTTACTCAGAGAACAAAGCAGAAAGCAGTTTAGACTATATAGTGCGCAGCTCTGGAGACAATCACGATTAAGTCAAAGACAGGCTAGTTTGAAGTCTTTCTTTCAAAATGAATCAAAATGTCTTTAAGTATTCCATGAGACTTCCAGTGCAATCATGTAATGAATTTCAATAAATATTGTCATATATAGAATTTTTCTCAGTGCATCCTGAAGTAGCCTTGTGTACTATTTTAACTCATCTTTCTTACCCAGCCTGTACCAGTTGTGAAAATTCTGATTGTTTCCATTTTTGAAAAATGCTTTCTCTCTTTTTCCAACACTAGAAAGAAATAATTGAGGAAAGAAGGAAATCACCATGTTTTGCTGTTAAGGATTTGGTATTTTTATAATGAAAGGCTAGTATTCATTTTCACAGTAATGACTTATTATCTTCAGAGATTTTTTTTTTTTCTCCTATGGGACAGTATGTCTCAAGCAAATTTCTCTTTCTGCTCCTATTCTATAAAGCAAATCCCAGAAGACTTTCCTGGTCTTCAAACCAAGTAGTCCTGATACAAATAAAATCATGGGGGAAATTCCTATTCTTTTCAGTTGTGAGCAGATGCTTTTCTTCATCCTACTGGAAATTTCTGATTCTTCTTTACTGAGGCTTGTCAAGATGCTACACATAGCATCCTTTAATTCAAGTGCAAGAGCTATGTAGCATGGATAAAGAGCAGGCAAAAATTTAATAGTAGTTAAAATGCCTATCATTGTAAGGGAACACAAATAGGTTTTTTTTCCTATGAAAAAGAAACATTCCCTGAAAACAGTGCTTATATGCAAAATACAACCACTGCTACAGCTGCAAGAGCTGTTGGCTGGTCCCTCTGCACCAACAGTTTGACCTTGTAATGAATTTTCCTTCTACAAATAGTTCTATTAGTCCTTTCTGTATTCATTCATCATATGAATAATTAAATCTTTTGGGCTAAGCTTGCAGCAGACCAAACAGTTAAATTTAGCTGTTGGTCCACACAGCCCTCTGGGGAAGTTTATATACTTACCATGACCTTACTGATGAGTGTTTTAACTGGTAATATCTGTAGTTTGCTTTCTAGAAGTAAATGTATTCATAGCCAAGGTTCAGCTCAGCCTTTGTTTTTGCACCTGCAACAGACTGTGTGTGTAAATATTACTAGATAAATATCCTGTAGACAAATCTGTGAAAGCTACTAATTTGCAGACTTACCTTGATTTTTGGGGTGTACAGTACCATATTTAGAAATTTGCTAAATAGGAGAAAATTAGTAATTGCTGTATGTGTGTTGCATGCGTGGGATCAAGAGGCACTGAGGAAGCATAATAATAAAAGCTGACCTGTTAATGCACTGGGAAGTGTTGCTCGCTTTATTGTATACCAGGGAAGAACCGTTCAGGGATAACATTTGAAAGGCATTGTAGGTCATCCCAACAGTCACAAGCTTTCCCAGGGCATCGGCACATAAAAAAAAGGTAGTGGTTGTGCAGATAACCCAGATGCTGGTGACCTGCTTTACACTCTCAGCATGTCATCTACTCATGATCTGACAGGAACCCACAGTAAGAGCTGGAGGGAAGGAGACGTAAGGGGTTTTATTCCTGTAGGGCTGCCCAGGCGCAGTAACTTGTTATTGGATCTGACAAGTAGTGCCAGCGTCTAAAACTTCTCTCCAGCAGACGTAAATTAGTATCCCTTTCACATGGGGCAAAGACCTGAGAGCTCACAGTTTCAACCTAAAAGAGGAATTTAATGGCAGAAACAACTTCTCTGCCTGCTCTTTTTCCATTATCAGTGGAAAGTCACTTCACTGTTCATTTGTCAGAAGACATAGCAATTTAACATCAAATTTAAAATTAATCCAACTTTCCCTAGCCCTCTTCTCTCTTCTGTGATCACCTAAACATGCAGTTGATACAGAACCAGTTACTGAGTTACAACAGCTTACATCCACGTTAAATCCTTTCTAGAATTTGCATCCATATGACAGGAATCAACCTCTGGACTCTGAAGGAAATGTTACTTGTAAAGCATCAGCAAGAATAATTCCATGTTTCCCAAGGGGAAAAAAAAAAAAGGAAAGCAGGACAAGACACAAGACTTCTTGGCCAAAGTATAGGTGGAAATCTTTAGTACCTTAGTGAACTGCGTGAGCTGAAGTCTCTTATTAACTATCATTATTATAATGTTAATTTAAATACAGAATGGTTATGAGATTTTAAGTGTTTGCTCTTTTCATCTTGCAACCATGTGATAAGAGCCATTCAGTAAATAGGCTACTTATTCTGAAAAATACACAAGCCAGATGCATTATTTCATATGTTTGGTCATGTTGTGCTACTGTGATTTGCCAAACTAACTGTTCCTTCATTGCATGTTGAACCTGTCTATTGTTAAACACGTGGCTACTTCCCACCATGCTGTTTTTATTAATTCTGTCTTAGGTCTCTTCTTTTGTTGATTCTTTTATGTGCCTTCATTCTCAAAATATCTTTAAGGTATTGCTGACATAGAGTTAAGATCTTCTAAAGCCAGCAGTATTCCCCAACTCTGTATATTTTTCCTCATCTTCAGTGTTCCTCCGATTTAACTGTTCCATTTTGTTTTGACTTTTGATTATCCCAGGGGCCGATTGGTATGGATGGAAAGCTGGTAGGTGATTTGTTCAAAACCAGTGTAATTTAGGTCTTGCACATATTCTCTCTTTGCTTTTTTAATTGCTTATGCTGAAATGTATATTAATCACATATTGGCTTCCTTCGACATAATTTATTTCAACCTCAATAGCATAGATTTTAACAGAGTGCCAAAAAGCCACTTCAGTCTTTTCTATCTATCCAAGGAAACGGAGGTCAGCCATGCTATTCCTGTTTCCTTTTCATTTTCTATTTGGATTAGATTGGAAGACAGATGTTCCTACATGGGTGCTCTGTCCAGAGAATGCTCCACAAGGGTAGCTCGGTGGTGCCTTTCAAAGAGCAGGGTAATATTTCTGACCACATATCTGTGGCTCTTGCTGGTTTCCTTTTTCAACAGGTTCTTTGTTTTTGTGTTTTAATTTCTCTGCCTGGATGTTGTTGGTTGGTTAGATCTGAACAACCCCATGTCTCATTTTAAAAGCATTTGTATGCTATCCAAGATATTCTTTAGGGAGGTGCTACTTCGATTAAGTTAGAAATAACCTTTACTTTTGTACAATACGTTTGTAAATATATTTATGTATGTATTTGTATATCCATATATTTGGATGTATGAGCCGGGAAGTTTATGTTCCCAGCTCTTTAACGATTAAAATAATGCAAAAGCTGTGAAAATCCAGTTTCCGCACTTTCTCATGCTATAGTTTTTGCTCCCTCTCTCTTTCTCCTTTTCCAAGACAGCCCTTTTCTTTGATACCCTGAATACATCTTTTCTTTTCTGTCCTTTCATTTGCTAGAAGCCCCATCTCCTCTGCAAGCCCAACTTGCTAACTTGCAGCGTCAGCTTCCAGTTACTTCTCTTAGGACTTTTTCCTGTGTTTCTTGACATCTCTTTCTACGGTTAAATAACTTTTCTGCAATGTTTGCAGCCTTTAGGCGTTTTCTTTAATCTCCTCTTTTAGCAGATCGATAGCTTACCTGTTGACTTCAGCTAGACCTGGCTACACCATATAGCTTTTCTTTTTCTTTTAGTATCATTTAGATATCAGCAGATAATATTAGGTTAAATTGCTAGGAAGGGATTAACCTTCAACCATAGAAGACCTTCTGTCACGGTAATTAGAATAGGCTGCCAAACTTAACCCCTTTCTTTCCTGCAAAAGAAAGTCTTAAGTCAGTAAACAGGTATATAGAATGGAAAATTGTTCTGAAGAATTTGCTGAAACCATGACATATATTGGAGCTAACCCACAGTAGTCATACAGATTTGGAAAAAAAAAAAAAAAAAGCAGCAATCAGTAGTGGATAATCAAGTACATGAGCAATGATCCAGAGGTTCAAAGCAGCAGCCACTAAAATACACCTGATCAGTTATTGGTGTTGGGACCGATTTGTAAATGCGTGCAAAGACCAGCAGACAGTTGGTAGCTATAATCAATGAATCAATTTTAGACTACGTAACACATTTGAATAAAGAGATGTTCATTAGAAAAATAATCACAGTAATGCTGAGTTTTCAGTCTTGAAGAGTATTTTCATCCTGTTTTTTCTCTAAAATTTAGAGAAATACTTAGGACTAAAACATTTTAATCCATAAGTAACATGCATTGGCAACAATTTACACAGCAGTGAGCCAGAGTGATTTCAGTAATCCTGGAGTCCTTTTGTGAACACAAGCATATTAATTGAGATTGAGTTTGCTCAAATGAGTTATAATATCGGATTGTATTCATGTTAAAGGTTTTTTTAATGAACACAAAAATAACTCACAGAGCTTTATTCCTGACCATTTCACAACGCGCAAAAATGCGAGAAGGCAAAATGAACAGCCCCTTTTTCATCTCTCACACTTTGAATTGTTGTGTGATAATGACCCTTTAAAATCAAAAAGGGCAGTACTGTGGTGCCTCTTTCTACCTTGTAAGCAGAGTTGATGAGTTCCGTAATACAGTGCTTGCTGCACCCTCTGGTTAGTGTCACTTGTTGGATCGTTAGTGAGAAGGGAGAGTTATACTCTAACTGCAGTAGTTAGTATCTAAGAGTATATAAAAATATTGAAGGATTGGGAACAGCTGGAAAAAACAGAAAATAATTACCTTCACTAATGCAAAGTTCCTCGTGTTCAAGGACCTCATAGCCAACAGGATAAAAAAATCTTTCTATGAGTACTGTTGTATTCAGCATCTGCATTTACAGTTAAATGCATGATAATTGCAATATTGACGGCGTACATAAACTAAGAGTAATGCAACTATTACATTCCCCATTATTTCATAGAGTTCTGTGTCACCATGAAAAACTTTTGTCCCATAAAAATTCATTTTCCAGCTTTCCTCTCTCTGCATTGCAGACATGATCAAAGAGTAGTTATAAATCCGTAATAACAAAAAGGAAAACTGGTAACACTGTTGAGATTGAGAGTAGAAAACACTTTTATGGGAGCATGGTTCTATCCCTGACGTTCAGTTCAGGGTTTGTTTGTGTTATGTGTGTATGTCTCTCATATCATATATATATCATGTACCATATGGACACTTAGTAGCCTATATGTCTAAGTTAGATTGAAGAAAAAAGTGTTAGTTTTCAAATATTTTTGTTTAAAAATATATATAGATTCTGTTTATTTGTTTTTTACTGCTTTAAATCAACATTTTGGCAAGTTCAGACTTTAATTTTTTTTTAATATATATATCTTGGAGACAGTCTTTAATGATTTGGTCAAAATGTATTACAACTTTACAGACCTTTGTGAGACAAACGTATTGTGAGTTTGTATATAAAAGTTTGCATGCATAGGTCTCAGTTTGTTTAATTTATACAAATTTATTGTACAGGCTGCTCAATACTGCATCAGTAAGCAATTCCTGATGATTTTAGGATCAGATATAGCACATAATATCTTAAATCTGCTAAGATGGGAAGATTGAGGTAAAGGCTGAGTGCTGAGGAGTCCCAGTTGTATTCATTATCCCAGTGTGTTGTGTAACTTCATGGAACTGACCAATTCCAAAATTTTACTTCATATTAGAACTGCCAAACTTTAGCCAGTATTCTTTTTTGTCTGCAAACCTTTGTAGTGCAGTGTTATTGTAAGGAACTAATACAAAACTGTAGAATCTACAAGAAGAAATTCTTTAGGCTGCCTTCAGTCTAAGGATTAGGTAGCTACAATAATTCTGTATGTTACCTTGATTCCTCTGTAACGTTATTTCTTATATTTAAAAAAAATAATTTAAAAACTTGAATGTAAATTAAAATATGTTTTTCTGGTTTTTCATGTAGCACAAAAAATCTTATTAGTTACTAAAAAAAATTTTTCTTCATCTGCTTCTGTTGTAGA
>NW_010563129.1:344-951 GCF_000687285.1 Phaethon lepturus | reverse complement strand
GGAGGGAGGGGGGTGGGCGGGGCCGAGGGTGCAACGTAAGGTGAGGTGGGAACCGGCCAGTACGGGCAGTGAGGTCAGGGATTCCAAGATGGCCGCTCGGGGCGGGTCTAAGGGAGAGGGGCGGGGCTGGAGGGGATTGGCTGAAGGGGCACAGGCCACGCCCACACCCTTATGGCCATCTTGGCCACCCTACGGCCATCTTGGCCACCCCACTGCCATCCTTACCCCCACCCCATGGCCATCTTGGCCCCCTACAGTGACCTTGACCCCCCTACAACCATCTTGGCCACCCTACGGCCATCTTGGCCACCCCATGGCCATCTTGGCCACCTATGGTGACCTTGACCCCCCTACCACCATCTTGACTACCCCATGGCCATCTTGGCCACCTACGGTGACCTTGACCCCGCTACCACCATCTTGACTACCCTACAGCCATCTTGGCCACCCCATGGCCATCTTGGCCGCCCTACGGCTATCTTGGCTACCCCATGGCCAGCTTGGCCACCTCACAGCCATCTTGACTCACCCACTGCCTTCTTGCCCCACTCACCGCCGCCATCTTGCCCCACCCACTGCCAACATCTTGCCCCACCCACTGCCGCCA
>NW_010563129.1:0-283 GCF_000687285.1 Phaethon lepturus | reverse complement strand
CTATGCTGACCTTGACCCCGCTACCCCCATCTTGGCCACCCTATGGCCATCTTGGCCACCTACAGTGACCTTGACCCCCCTACAACCATCTTGGCCACCCTACGGCCATCTTGGCCCCCCCATGGCCATCTTGGCCACCCTACGGCTATCTTGGCTACCCCATGGCCATCTTGGCCACCTCACAGCCATCTTGACTCACCCACTGCCTTCTTGCCCCACTCACCGCCGCCATCTTGCCCCACCCACTGCCAACATCTTGCCCCACCCACTGCCGCCATCTTGC
>NW_010563128.1:0-15012 GCF_000687285.1 Phaethon lepturus | reverse complement strand
ACTGGATTTAACTCCATTCACCACAAATCTTGGTGCTCGGCCATCCAGCCACTTCTTTACCCAGCGAAGAGTACACTTGTCTAAGCCACAAGCCGACAGCTTCTCCAGGAGAATGCTGTGGGAGACGCTGTCAAAGGCTTTCCTAAAGTCCAGGTAGACAATGTCCACAGTCTTTCCCTCATCCACTAGATGGGTCACCTGGTCATAGGAGGAGATCAGGTTGGTCAAGCAGAACCTGCCTTTCATGAACAGGTGCTGGCTGGGCCTGACCCCTTGGTTATCCTGCACCAATATCACTGTTCTTTAATTTAAAAAGCCATTTAGTGTCTGATAACAACAAATGGGTCCATATTTTTAAGATCCCACTGAGTAACAGCAAAAAAACCCCACTTGAAATAGAGACACATCACTTTTCTCAGGAAATCAGAGAGATTCTTGAAGTTTATTTAATTCAGCAATTTTGGAGCCTTCTGTCAGTGTTGCTGTTCATACAGGTGGTAGGTATATGTGTGTACAGGTGCATTCCTCCAATCTGTTTCTGACCTTGATTACGCCAGGGTTCATCCAAGTGAGTCCATTGCTGGTCAGGAGGTGCTTCAAACTTATGCTGATATGACAAGTTTCCTCTGAGAACCTTATGGTCACGTAAGGAGCCCACAGCAAGAGCAAGCTCATCAGCTTTCTGCAGTGTGCATCTGTTGCCCCTTCTCATAACACCCCAGTTTTCAGCATGAGCCGAGCCCTCATCGTGAGCATGTAATTGACTCTGCAGTCCATGGAGATGGACATACAATTGCTTTTGTTATCACCGTCTGCAGGTTAACCACAGCTGACCCTTAGCATTTTTCCCTGTGTGCAAAGGAACTTCAGCTTCTGCAGTCTAAAACCGTGTCACAAAGGTTTGTTGCTAAACGGAAATGAAGCCAGCCACAAGGCTCCTGGTGTCGGGGAGAGCACGTCGCTCCTTCTCCTTACTCTCCCACTGAGGTGGCTTATAATTAGCGACAGCCCAACCAATAAGGCAGCATCAGATTGCAACCACGCTTCCAAAAGTTATTTATGGGCAGGCGCAAACACGTTTCGAGTAAACCTGCACTGTGGTCTGGCAGGTTACCCCCAGGGGTTTCTTGCAGCTTCAGCTGGCACTCTGCTCCAGGCGGCACAGCGGCCAGCAGCCTTGTGGCGGCACTCTGAGAAGGCGCTTGGCCCCCTCTCATCTCTGGGGGAGTGTGGCTTGCATTTGCTTTGGGATGGATAAACTGTGCCCTTTGATGAGTAGTTTTTCCCTTCGCAGTGTGGCTCTGCAACGTTCCTACCTTCATACTACTCCCCTCAGATTTTGGCCAGGCAAGAAAGCAAAGAACAGAGAGGACCATCCAACTAACTGCTCTTCCTTCACTCAGTTCAGTGTTAAATTCCACTTATCCCATGCTGTTTTGCATTTCAGTAGACCAACACAAAATAGATATGTTTGGCACCTTAGATGGATGCTAGAAAGCATCCATGGATGGAATGGAGGTGGAAATAAATAAAGGGAGGTGGAAATAAATAAAGACCTTTTTGCTAGCTGTCTAGGAGACGCAACAGCAAGGGCTGTCACCCAAGACAGCACGGGAGGGAGTGTTGAAGATTCTCTGTACTCAACTCTTACATTCTTGTGTAGGACTTACTTCAAGATGGTCATTTTACCTGGGAAAGCACATCTTCCTCATCCATCCTTGGAACTGGCTGTCGCTAAAGCCTGACCCAGAGGCAAGGGAACAGACAGACTCCAGGGCAACACATTGGTTAGAAGAGGAGTTGACCTCTTGGCTAATTTAGGTCTCTCACAAGGTTTAGAGAGCAGCTGAGCAGCATGGCTGAAGATCTGCCTGATGGCATTTTTTAGTGTCCAGGGAGATCACATTCTCTGTGTCCTAACTTCTCTCTTTACTGCCTTTCCAGGTGGGAGACACTGTAAGGAGAAGCAGGGGTAGGACATTGAAGTGCTCAGCTCCCACAGTAACAGGAGCAATGCCCATAACTGGGGCGAGCAACCTCCCAACCTCTCATGTCTGAGGAACAACCATGAGACCTATTTAGTTGCTCCTCACACCATCCCTTTCCGGCTGAGGCTTCTGCAGGTTCAGCCATCACTTGGAAAAGACGTCCTGGGGCAGGAGAGAGGCTGAACAATGCAATGTTGAACCATCATGGGCCACCACCCCAACCCGACACATGCAGAAAGATGCATGTCCCGGCTCATCCCAGACACTTGACCGAAAACTGCACCTGGAAGGACCAAAAGGTCTGTCTTGCTTTCAAAAGCTGATTAATCCAGTTTGTTTGCGGTGAAATAATGTTTCCCACTCCTTACCTAAGGCCTAAGAAAGGGCTAAAATGAATCATCCAAAAGAAATCAAAGGTTGAAATGTCTTGTATATCTCAGGTACCCATAATGCAAGCTGGAAGGTGTATTTAATGGTTTTTGAATGTATCAGAAAAAGAAAAGCCATAGGCCTGATATCATTAAAGGCAGCAAATCCATCCTAGTAAAGACAATAGATTTAATCCGGTTCTAACATTTCTGATTAGCTTTTCTCCTTATGAACGCTTTGATTGGTTGAACTTTGCTCTTTTACTTGCTGATTTTTCAATGCAATTAATACTCATTTCAACATTGCTATTGCATCTTCTCATTTGCTTTTACAAACAGAAAGCTGAGGTCTGCTGTAATCAAAAGATGCACTCCAGACATGTGAAATACAGTACCACAACGTGCATTACAACCAACTGATAAATTACACCAGCTCGTCATTCCCCGGAAAGATTTATTACCAAAGTAAAAGAAACAAATGGTTACAGCAAGATATGTTTTGTTTTTTCTTGCTGATTTATACAAAAGCTCTGTTCCAACACTCACTTAAATGAAAGTGTTAAGGGAATAATACACTGTCATATGAATTCATATAGAGAAAAGCTATGCACCATATAGAAGAAGGGATACTCACAATGCTGTCTTCATCATTCAGTCCAGTTAGTTGCTTCCACCAGAGAGAAAGGTTGGATGGTTAAATGTGGAGGGAAATAGAAGGAATAAAATCTTATGAAGAAAAATGCCATGAAAAAGAAAATGAAGTATAAAAGATGTTTTAAAAGCAAAGAAAAAAGAATGGATTCAAAGTTGCTGTAACAAACTTCTATCATGTCAAGTCATTTTTCACTTTGTTGTCTCAGGAGATTCTTAAGACATTTTCATTTTCATTCTGATCAAGTTGCAAGAGAACACCAAAACCTGGAAAATCTTGGATTGATTTCCTCTCGTTGCCATTGCCATTCTCAGCAAGGCTTGAACAAGAGCATTGATTCATTTTGTTAGGAACTCTACAACTTTTAATCCAACCATGGACCCCCAGAAGAAACCCATTCTCCCTCAGCTGCCTTGCATACACAGGCAGTACTTTAAGGCAGTACTTGTTAGATGTGTCTGCACAGACTACAACATACAGACCGTCTAGCTAACACGTCATGACCACAAATGTGGCAGGAAATTAACGTCTTTAAGAGATCACGCTTACCCATAACTTTGGTTGAGGAGTGTCAAAGATCCATTTTTATTAGGCGTAATAGGAGAACTGTCACATGTGGCAGGGAAAACTAGCATATCACTCCGGTTCCATCTCTCCTTGAGTCTTTCTGTGCCTTTCTGAGCCCTGGCTATATTTTTGCAGTGTGCCTCATAATTTTCTAAATGCTGGACTGGACATTTTCCTTGGTAGCCATTCCTGGCTCCCTGCCATCATTTTGCAGAAACGAGTTCTTGCATAGGAAGTTGCCTCAGCCCCAGGTTGGAGTCTCTCCTGGTGTAAATTCTCCCTGTCTCTTAGATGGCATCAATCATTCATAGCCTTGTCCTGCTCAGAGCATCTGCTTCCCATTCTCTTCCTTAGTTTCCTCGTGATTAATTGATGAAATTTTTGAGTGTTGTTGCCTGGGAAACTGCCATTTCCTTAAGCATTTTCAGCCCCCTTTAGAGGAGAAAGCAGGAAACCTTCACAGGAACGCTGAAGGGACAGCGAGGTCAGACAGGACCCACCTTTCATCACAACAACAGAGGCTAAGATACCAAAATAACGCCAGGCTGTTCCCAGGCTGCCACAGTGTCTGAGGCCAGATGTGAGAGAAGGAGAGGAAGGACCATGCGCTTTTCCTGTTATACTCAGCATCCAAGTGGCAAATAAGCCACTCTTCAGGCAGTTTTCCCTCAGGCAATGTCTACAATGGCTCTCAAACTCCTACCCATGACATCATATGGGTAGCATGAACCTTGGTGCAAGGCAGAAGTGGGCAACCTTTGCACTGCCACTGCCTGTCCTCTTCTACCCCTGCTGTTCAGCACCTAAACTGCCTGGCTGCATGATCATGATGCTCCTGGGCAGCTTGCAGGTGACCAGCACCTCAACCAGGGAAAGGCACCACTGGGGGAGATGCAGCTGATGCGAGCACAAAAGCATGGAAACTTCTCTGGGAGCCTACATCAACGCTTCCTCATCCAAACAAGCCCCAGGACCAACACAGCAATGGCTTGCAAAGAGGAGCTGGGGGCAGAGACAACAGTGATATTAAAGGCCATCTTTAATCGCAAAGCTAAAAAGGAAAGAGGCCCTGGAGAGCTTAAGCCTCTGGAGTGGTGTTTTTCTCCCTCTCCAATGCCCACACATCGTGCTTACTGCAAGGCCCAGGCTGCACCAAGAGGACTCTGCAGCGTGAGTCAAACCCTGCCTCCCAGGGCTGCCGGGGGACCAGTCCCATCCCTCCTTTGCAAAGACACCAGGCATGTCTACCCCGTGCTGAAGAATGAGGACGGAGCTTACTGACGCGTTCACAGGCAACATCAGGCCTCTATCATAAGACTTGATTTATGGGCAAGACTCATTACGAGAGAGCAATTGAGACATAACACGGTGAAGACAACTGCCTCGTGGCATAATTTTGTAACTCGTGAGAAGCCTGGTGGACCAGGGTATCTTCTCTGGATGCACTCTGGTTTCAGTCCTGCACGAGACGGGAACCAGCATCAGTTCCTAGAGCAGGTGCAAGCTGGGGCCTCTCTCTCCTTTACCGCAAAAGGGAGGAGGTCTGATTTCAGTCTCTCCATCCCACTGCCACCATTCAAAGCTGTTAGTGTCAGCGCTTTTCTGCCATCATGCTTTCTTTTTCAGAAGCGTTTGCTGATCACTGAAAGGGCTCATGCTCTGCTGCTTTCTTAGGCTGACTCCCTCTGCTTTTATTTGGCTGAAGGAGAGAGCAAGCAACGTCTCTGGCAGCCCAGAGATGCTTATGGTCCCACCAGCTTTCACTCACAGCAGCAGAACACTCCTTAAAAATGGGACTTGAATTCTACTTGGTGTTAAAAAGCGAGTACTACAGCCACTGGAGGCTAATGAGAGATGACACAAAACAGCATAATCACTGAATTTTGGTTTTAGTCAGCAGAGATGTTGCAAACATCCCTCAGCAACTTTTCTTTCTCAAGCAGGCACACAAAGCGCTGCATGCACTGGTCCAACCATGGGGGACCACTGGATGTGCCCCAGCAGGCACAAACACTGATAAATGACGTGCTTTCTGACATGCCATGGCTGTGGTTGGGAGGTGGCTCATCCCCGGGGCAAATTCAGCTATTACAGCTCTCAGTAGGTTTTAGTACCGCATGCTCTAGGCTGGATCCCAGAGCAGCTAAAACTGGGGGGAAGGGATCCTACACCTCTTTCAAGGGAAGTCAAATTAAGCAGCCTGGTCTATGCAGAGGGAGTCCTGCCTTGGGAATCTGTTCAAATTTCTAGTTTTGCCACTCATCTTGATAGTCTTGGTCTCTTCTCCCAGTCTGTTCTCTGGCCACACAACCTTTGGGCAGGGACTGCTAGAACTTACTGTAGACTAAAAACAAATAGGAAAACCCAAGTCTTTGGCTTCGTCTCTCCAGAGCTTTTGGATTAAATTCACTATTTCTCTGAGGAGAACAAGCCTTCAGAGCTAGTTACATCAATAAAAAAAGAAAGAAGGGACCAGCCCATCACGGTCCCCTCAGTCCCAGAGGCTGTGTATCCAGTGTCACCTCTGCTTTCCCACCTACAGCCCAGCTTCCCCTAGTACGGAAGCAGGGGTTTGCAGGGAGAGTACTGCACTGACACTCCAAGAGGAAAGAAGAGGGGAAGAAAACAAGCGGGGTTGGTACATATGGGCTGAAGCTGCCCTAATGCCCAGAGTGGCGGTGGGTGCCCAGCCTAGGGGACGGAGGGTTGCTGTAGGAAAGAAGAACTTGCTTGGTTTACAGGCAGAAATCTGTGAGAATTTTTTAATGAGGATTTCAGTGGTTACAAATTGTTTCCTGGGAAATGTCTAATGACAGCTAATAGGGACCCCAGAAACAACACGACAGCACCTTCCTATTTTCTGTTGCCTGTGATCACAGTGTCCACCTGTTATTTTCATCCTCCTAAGTAGTATAATGGACAATTAACATTCACATTTCTACTCCCTTATTTTTCCAGATATGTCACCATTCCTATTTTCTCTATAAACGTAGAAATGCAAAATTTCTTCCCCCTCTCATCGCTTCAGTTCTCAACTAATGTAAAGAGGCAGAAGCCAGCAAGAAGTTTATTGATCTGTAGGATCAATTTAGCATAGTTATGCATAATATAGCCTTACTTCTTTTATTTTTCCTTCAATTAAAAAAAAGATAGAAAAGGGAGTTATTTTAAATTTATGAGATGACAAGACAGTGAGTAATGGTGAATCACTGTTTAATATTTTAATCAACCATCTGCAAGGTGAGCTTTATTTCCATTTCATAATGCTAGAAGAAGTCACCTCAAGTTTCATGAATGGAATCAGTCTTGCTTCAACCCCAAAAGGCTGTATTCAGCACCAAAACCAATCACCTTCCACCCAGGAATCTCAAACACACAGCCTTTGAATGCAGGAGAAAACAAGCAGAACTACAAGCCAGGGTGGGGGGTGAATAATACGCTGAATAAAGCAAGCTGCAAGGATGAAGCTGCTTTTTTGTTAGCTCTTAGTGATTCTGCAGGCAGGATTAGAGGGAAGGGCAGCTTTCTGGCTGCGCCTGGAGCTTATGGCTGTCTGCGTGCTGGCTTGTGGTTGCCTCGTCGTCCTGTGCTTCCAACACCATTACTAGCACTCCAGAACCACCAAACCTCAGGCCAGCCTGGGATTTTCCAGCCCGTTTCCCAGAGGAAGCAGGTAACAACCGGCAACAACCCAAAGACTCTGCAATCCCAGGTGGCTCAGGAAAGCCTCCCTTAGACCTGCTATTTCCAAACTTCCCCTTCCCCCTGCTGAAATCCTCATCAGCAAACCTCAGGCCAGCCTGGGATTTTCCAGCCCCTTTCCCAGAGGAAGCAGGCACCAGCTTCTCTCCTGTTTCTTCTTCCTCCAGCCCGGTGGGAGGCGCAGCACGTCCCCGTCTCTCAGTGTCGCCCGGAGAGAGCACCGCAGTGCTCGCACGGGAGGAGGGTGCCGCGCTGTCCCCTAACGGGGAGGTTTGCCAGCAGCCTGGCACCTGCGGATCCACACACGCCGTGCGGACCGGTCACCTGCAGGGACAGTGCCAGAGCAGAGAAGGTGCAGAGCCAGCCGTACGCGCTTCCAGTCTTTGCATGGTGCCTCTCCCACCGGCAACAACCCAAAGACTCTGCAATCCCAGGTGGCTCAGGAAAGCCTCCCTTAGACCTGCTATTTCCAAACTTCCCCTTCCCCCTGCTGAAATCCTCATCAGCCTCTTGATCTTAGCTGCTTTTGTGATAGCATGGTCTCTCCAGGCTGGCTACTTAACTCTCTCTTGCCCGCCGCTCATACCCAGCTCCTCCGCTGCCATTGACAAGAGCTGTCCCGCCAGCATGGGCTACCGGCAAAAAACAGGCTCTGGGCCCAGCCTCTCAGTCTGTCTTTCTCCAAGGGCATCTTCAAGTTCCTTTCCTTGATTAATGCATGTTAAGGATGACTAATTTCATACCTTCCATCTCTGTAGGTGCTTTACAGCAGGGAAAAAAGCAATTTCCTCTCGGCTGTCAAGTGTCACAAGAGCTTTGTCAACCGTGACAATGTACCTTGCTTACTGCTGCACACACACCCGTCCTGCCCACCCCCACCCCCCAATCTAATGGGATACGAATAACAGTTTTGTAAAAACAGTGGGTTATTGAATTACTACGGAGAGCCAGTGCTACGGAGAAGGGTACTGCGAGCCCCTGTGACCCAGCAGAAATACGGCTCTCCGTACAGCGCGGGAAGAGCAAAACCGTTCCAACAGGAACTACATCAGTTGCCCTGGGGCTGATTTCAATGGAAGGGGGAAAACCTTGACATCTTTTTATGCATCTTTTCCACTGGGAGGAAGACCGCTCATGCCTGTTGTGTTTACATTGCTGCAAATAACAGAAGAACTTCTGGTGCAGAAGTTCCTTCATAATGTTTTAGTTAGATACATATGAACGAGCGGTTTAGTGTCCGCATCGGTTCTTGGACCTTTTTTCCACAGCAAGTGCTTCAACCACAGTGCAGTGAAATCTGATGTCAGCACTAAGTCAATGGTCGTTCCTTCTCTCTAAAAATAACCAGCTTCATACTGTGTAGTAGAAATTTTGGGAAGCTTAGGTGAGCTGATTTAGACCAGAAAGATGTCTCCCTCTCTTCTCATGCCAGTGGTTCACCAGCTACCTTGTTAAATAGTATGCAAAACTTTATTTGCCATAGCTATTTTTCAATGTCCATTTTTCATTCAACCTGGCCCTATCAACCGAAGGAGCCTTCTGCCATGTGGTGTCTTATCTCTGACAACACATGGAGACACCATGTTCAGGTCACCTCCTAGACTTCTCACTTAATTGGGCAGATTTGGCACTGTTTTAGTGCTAAAGAAGTTCCTGATATTATCCAGGATTCTTGCCTCAGAGATATTATGTGGCACTCAGAAAAGCGTAAATTTGTTTTCTGGATGCTCTGTTTCCTCCATAAAAATTCAAAAAGCTTGCTCACAAGCTTGAAGGACATATCTTGAAGGACAGTAACAGAACAAAGACAAACATTCAAAGCAGTACCTTCTTTTGTCTTTTCCAGGTCTTCCAAGTGAAGCAAAATAAAGAACAAGAGAGCTTTCCACCCTCTCAGTTTTTCAGACTTAAGAAAGGATCTCTGAGCAAACACATTTCCCTGTGTTTTGAGGTGAGAGGAGCAAAAGAAAGAGTTGGTAGAGAAAAAGAGAGTATCTTCCCTATCTCCTTAACATTTAAGGAAGGCAAATTTTATGGTGGTTTTTTTTTAAATTAACATGAAGCTCTGTTATTTTGATCCTTCCCCCAAGCTGTACATGCCTTGGTGTACTGAGGAACCGCCTTCTCGAAGTCCTCTCTTGAGCCACCCCTGACTCTCCATGCATTCACCCACTCCGTGGTGCACTGAGCACAGCCTGGGTGACAGCGACCACCTGGTGAGACAAGGACCCCCATCTTCATGCCACACAAACGCCCTTTTCTCACTGAATCCACCACAAGACAGGATTAAAAAAGAGAGGGTAAAAGCACCATCATAACGTTCCAGTTCTGCCAGGAGAGTCCAGCATGAGAGTGGAAAAAGACACCCTCCTACGAGCACGTACTGTCATCTTGCTTTCCTGGATTTATCTGAATCTCTTATTGTTCTGCTTTCTCCAACTCACTTGTCGTACCACACAGAGCCGCGATCTAAAAGCCTCGTGTGTATTCATCAGTGCTTCAGAGCAGATGATTCACCTACCCCTCTTTATAATTTTATCTCCCATCAACTGAGAAGCGCAAGTCTGCATAATGCACCATTGTTGTTTTCAGGAGCGGACTTGTCGCTGTGATACGAATCATAGCAGGAAAAAGGTATGATTTGAATTGAAACAGGGGGTCAGCAGGTAGCATCCTAAAGCTCCGGAGCTGGCAGATTAAAAATAACAACAATGAAATCGTGTCTTCTAACAACTGGGAGGAAAAATAATGATAATAATAAATACAATAGCTCTGACCGTGGCACTGCGTGGG
This sequence comes from Phaethon lepturus, assembly GCF_000687285.1. Lineage (NCBI taxonomy): Eukaryota > Metazoa > Chordata > Aves > Phaethontiformes > Phaethontidae > Phaethon > Phaethon lepturus. Next base: position 4,942 of record NW_010563128.1, on the reverse strand, counting down.
AAAGTCAATGTTAGAGGGTGTATTGTCCACTCAGGGCAGAAAGTAAACAGTGCTGCTTGTTTTACATCCTTTACAATCAATAGTATGTACAGCCAAGCTCTGCCTCCTGCCCGGCTCCCACCCTGTGCCTGGGAGAGCTGTACCGGTCTCCAAGAGAGGAGCTCTGGGGGAGGCATCTGCCCTGTGGGCCAGCAGCTGCCCAGCTGCAGCAGTCACCCTTGCTTGGCATACAAATATTGAGGAGGACAGGGATGGACGGCGCATCTGTGTGAAAGCCAGCTCAGGCTCTACCATGGGTTGTTAACGCCGGAAGGCCATCAGGCAGCCCAGGACTACTGCTTTCTGCGTACCATGCAGAAGAATGGATGAGCCCCCCCCGGCAAGGAAATCTGACACAGCTCTGGGTGATGCGCCAGGGACCGAGGTTTCCTATATGAACAGCCAACACCAGTGGGGTGTGCTCCACAGCAAAGTGCTCTCATGCTACAGGTGGGCAAGGAGCAGCTCAGGTCAGGTATCGACACCACCTTACGGTTCTTTGGAGCCCAGCCATGCCTCATTGTGCTTTTTGTTTACCTCAGCGTGCCTCCGCCAACTTCAATAGAAATGTCATCAGTTGCAGTGCCTGGAAAAAGATGGATAGAAACCAGTGGCTGCCTAACCAACCACTGGGCTAGAGTGACCTGACCTGAGCATGCATTCAACCCTCCCAGTGTGTCCAGATGATGAAATGGGTGTTTGTTTCCCCGTTTGTTGGTGTTGCCACCCTCTGTCCTGCTGACTGAACAGCAGGGACAGAGTCCTGAACACAACTGTAACTTCCCTGCTCTGCTCATGGAATCAAATTATTTATCATAAAGGACGTGCCTTGTTTTTCTAAATTGTTGCTGGATTTTGCATGGAAGTAGGCCAGAGGGAAGCAAACAGCCTCTCCATTATTGCTAGATGCCTGCCAGCAGGGCCAGATTCCCACACACGGAGCCATAGGAAGGACACTGAAGGCATCCCTCCCTGGGGACCATCCTGCGGAACGTCAAGTGGGGAATGCCCTCACCTCCTCTAAATTTCAACTACAGTTGTTTCTTAGTTAAGATGGAGCTTATTCGTTCTTGCAGAAGAAGCATTCACCCATTGTGCTTATGCTATTGATGGTAGGTAGGTTGTAAAGCTGCACAAGATGTGTCAGAACCTCACAGGGCTCACAACAGCCAGCTCTTCATGTGATGCCACACACTGGTGTAGAGCAATTGCTATCCTTGGCTAAGCAATGGGTCGAGGATCCTGCAAGTATGCCTCTCTTTTTCACAATCATCCTTCCTCATTTTCAAGGCAAGGGTTGAAGCAGCATCTTCCCCTCCCTTCCTCCCTCCCTCCCAACCTCTCTTATGTTGTAACATTTGGGGATTTAAGGCCTGGCCCAACTCATGGCTTCTTTTGACAACATCTAGTCCTGCCCACCATCTTCATTGCATCAACCCTGAAGTTTGTGGGATCAGGTAGGGAGTGGGATCAGGGAAAAAAGGAAAAAAAGGTTTTGTTTTAAGTGGAATCAGCTCTCCAGATTGAGGGAGATGAAGAGAAGCAGGAGGACGTACTCAGGGGAAAAGGAAAACTATGACATTTCAGGGGACAAGACATGTCAAACTATTCCCTAAGCTAGAGAGTGGCCCCTCAGCTCCACCTGTAGTTGAAGGAGGAGAAAAGGATCTATAACAACTCCCAAGCTGGGCTCTGGCTCCCAACCACCCTCCCTGAAGGCAACATATGATAAGCATCTTAAAAGACAGAGGTGGTGCAAATATCCACCCACACTGGCAAGAAATCTTTCACTGCTCTAAGCTGTGGTTCACACAGGCTGGATTGATCCTTCAGTTGTATTACCACCAGCACAGCTATTAATCACTTCTAGTATGTACTAGCCTTCAGTGACTACAAATCCTCAGCAGATCCTTTGGGCAGCTGCATCACATACCCCTCACTGCTCCATGGCATGAAAGAGGCAGTAACCTGAAAAGCAGTGACTCGCATAACCACCTGGTGTTCTTGGAAAAAGCGAGCTCTGAAACAGAAATTGGCTGAGAAACAAACATCCCACAAGGACATCCAAGAATTGGCGTGCTCCTACACAAGGTGCTCAGGCTAATATAACAATGTGATATCTTTCTGAGCACAACGCAAAATTCATCCTTAGAGCTACTCACATAAAACAAGCTCTGAAAGCAGTGTTGCTGATATAACTACAGCTGCAACATAACCTTCAAAATAGTTGTCTTCTGGAATCCTGTGTCCACCAGGATCACCTATTACCTACCCAACATAGCAACACAGTCAGGTATGTGTCATGTAGACCTGGCCAAGAGAAATACAAAATTACAGATCTCAGTGTCTCCTGAGAAATACTTACCAGGGCTGTCCATATGGACAGCACAATCAGGACTCAAAGGACAATAAGAGGGAAGAAAAATGTTCTGCCCCAAGGTCTATGTAGGCTGGTAATATGCTACTGAAAAGAACCAAAATTTACTGATGTGTGAATTAAAGTGTTAACTGGGTTAATAATTTCTGTTGAACACATCTTTCAGCTACAGATCCATAAGGGACCTTGCTGAAGCCTCTGAGTGCACAAGGAGAAACGAAAGGAGCAACTCACTATGTTCTCCTAGGCTCCCTTGGTAGTCAGTGAGGAAGAAGAGGTGGTAAGTGACAGCTCCTCAAGAGGCAGGCCTCTGAAACAGGCCCAGTGTAGGTCCATCCACTAGAAAGTGACTGTTGCTTGTTCTCCACAAAGATGGCACACACAAGAAATGACATCTGTATTGATCTCCTAATGAGAGCCATCCTGCAAGACAAAAAAGAGCACAACACAGTATTTACTATACTCCTTCTATTTATCACCTTCCTCCTTAAAAGAATTGCTCCCTTTGCCTTGAAATCAGTGGCAGGTTTCATCTTACTCTTTGGTTGATAAAGCCAGTATTTATCAGTTAGAACATACTATGGCTACAAGCCACCCTACACTTCATCACCAGGTCAAAGCATCTCACACCACCACCATTCCAATGGAGAGCCCAGCATGGCTTCCATGCTTTCTAACATTCCCCAGTCTTCTGGGAGAAGTCTCTGTGGCATGGGAATCCTCTGGTATGGGTGGATCTGATTCTGTTCTTATGGCTGATGGATGTGGCACTGAGCCTCAGCTGCAATGGTTCACCTGTAAGCAACTGTCTCCAAAGACTACTATTTTTGGAAACACAGTCTGCTGGGAGAAAGTAAACAGGTCAATTTTTCTTGAGAAGAGCCCACCAGAAGCTAAGGAGCTTCCTTGGTTTACTGTCTGCTACTTCACTGCAAATCCACGGGAAGCTCGGCTAACAGCCAACAGAGACCAGCCTGAGCAGGGAGTACGTGCGGGGCTTCTAAAGCATGCCGCAGAGCCTAGTCGTAGAGAGCTGCTCTGGAAAACACAAGAATCTTGCAGTTACAGAGCGAGCAGGTCAAAGCAGACCCCCACCTGCACTCTCATTTTCTGCAGAGAATCTTGCATACCTCCAAAACACTGCTACTAGGTCTTAAACCTTCTCCATCTGCTGCCTGCGATGGTTGCCCGGACCGTCACGACCATGCTGCCACTTCCAGCACCCAGCAGTGATTGATGCTGTGTTAAGAGGACACCAGTGCTTCCAGTCTGTTTGCATTTCCAAGGAGCTCGGCTGGGTTTTGTGCTGTCATTTTCTTTTGGTATAGCAGCTGTGGGAGACCAAAGGGTACAAAAATGACTGTGATGCTCAAGCGAGGAAATGCTACTGTTGAGAAAACATCCTATTTATGCCACATTTTAAAAGAAACCCCTTTTTAAGAGCTTTAAAGAGCTGCCACCAGCAACAAATGAGGCTGCTAATTTGTCCTGGCAAGCGTCGTTTGCTAAACACCATTTCAGGTTTTAATTCATCACATGTAGATTCGGAATTGGAATTCTACGAGCAAAACCATCATCAGGGCGTTTTTGCAATCCCAGCTCCCTTTCTTTTCACATCAAGGCTGTCTCCCCCTCTCCCTCTGTCTTCCACAGCTGTCAGCTGCCACCAGCCAGGGAGGCAGATGAGCCAGCCCCAGCCTTGTAGATCTGACCCGACCTCCCGTGGAGCAGATGCCCAGGTCCCAGCTCCCCTTTGCAGCCCAGCCCCCGGTTTGTCTGCAGAAACTGCCCGTGCTACCTGCGCCCCGCGAAGGGAGGAAGAGCAGTTGACTTCCTGGGAAGCAGGCAAGGGACAAAATGCTTCAAGCAATCGCTCACGCTGAGAACTGAGGTCCGAGAACCTGCCTGTGCCGCTACAGATTAGAGGAGGAACAAGCACTGCGTCCCTGCTTCCACCCGAATTATCACCCAGCAGCTCCCACAGGGAGCTCTCCAGTTTCCTCCCAGTTTCACCGCCACCAAGAGGTGTTGCTCAGGGAAGGATGCTACTGATGCTGGCTTGACTCCGGCCATGCCAAAGCGGTAGCAATTCATGGGGAAAACCTTAAGGAGCTAGATCCTCTCTCCAGCGCAGGTCTCTGCTTCAGGGCAGCGTGAGACCTGCTAAAAGCTATGTGAATAAAATCCTCCTTTTTCCCACCCAGGCATTTCCCCACCATGACCACAGCTGGGGGGAAGGTTGCGGTGGTGCCAGCACTAAAAGTCCTCTGTGGAAAGAGTCCCGGTACCGAAGTGAACTCTCAGAGGAAATGTGGTCCTCTTCGGGCTGTCCTTCAACACAGCCCTCCTTGCTACTCTGGTCATCCCGGTAGCTTTCCCTGATCTCTGCCCAAGCAAAAAACCCCTTAGCACCCACAAGAGCGACACAGCAATGTCCTCTAGCCCAGACCCGGGTAAAGGACGCCTAATTCACGTGCCCGAAACCAGCCCCCCAACGTGCCCTGCTGCCAGCACCCTGCCTCCCAC
>NW_010563127.1:0-6507 GCF_000687285.1 Phaethon lepturus | reverse complement strand
GTAATTTGCTCCATAACGCTCGAATTTTTTACTCTTAGACGCGACATTGCGAGTTTAATTTGATTTCATGAAAAAATGGCGTGCAGCTGTAGCACCTTGGATATTGCCAAATTACTTAGCTCCCCTTCCAATGTTTTAACTGAAGTACTTTGTTGTTGTTGTTAATATTCTAGCCATCTTTTTTTCCCCCCTCTCAGAATAAACTAAAAATCAACAGATACGACCAAAGTGAGTGTGTGTGGGGAGGGGGAAAGGAACAATTACCCCCCAAATCCAGATTTTCCACCAATTCCTATTACTTGCTTCTGTCAAAAGACTGCCATAAGTTTTCAAATTTCAGAAATACCATGAATGATTACAAATATTACAAAGGCTGGTTTTTTTAATAAAAATTATAAAGTTACAAATATGTCAGAGTGTGAAGGTGTATATTGCTTTGTATAATAATACCAACATACCAGAATTTGGACTTTAAACATAAACTGAAGATAAACTGTAGATGTAAGATAGGACCAGCAAAGCCAGCTCAGCGCAACTAGTACAGTGCTGGACGATCCAGCCTCTTTCTTACAGTTGTCCAAGGCCAATGACACTCTGAAGGACTACTGAGTAATCACAGAATCATTAAGGTTGGAAAAAACCTCTAAAATCATCAAGTCCTACCGTTAACCCAACGCCACCATGGCCACTAAACCACATCCCAAAGTGCCACGTCTACGCAGTTTTTGAACACCTCCAGAGATGGTGACTCCACCACCTCCCTGGGCAGCCTGTTCCAATGTTTGGCCACTCTTGCAGGAAAGAAATTTTTCCTAATATCCAATCTAAACCTCCCCTGGCACAACTTGAGGCCATTTCCTCTCTTTCTATCGCTAGTTACTTGGGAGAAGAGACCAACACCCACCTCACCACAACCCCCTTTCAGGTAGTTGTAGAGAGCGATAAGGTCTCCCCTCAGCCTCCTCTTCTCCAGACTGACCAACCCCAGTTCCCTCAGCCACTCCTCATAAGACTTGTGCTCCAGACCCCACACCAGCTTCGTTGCCCTTCTCTGGACACGCTCCAGCACCTTAATGTCCCTCTCATACTGAGTGGCCAGTCTGGTGACATCTCTTCAACAGGAATGACAACCGCATCAAAGAAAGAAAAAAACCCACAATTAATATTTAAACAAAATACTCTTTTATTAGAGTATTTTTAATTGAACATACATAACTCAAGATTGCTATTTAAAATTTTTATCGTTCAAAGTTTTTCCCCTCTAGAAGGATGGTTAACGCTATCTCAGTGCATATTATATAGAAGGATTGCACCTCTCAAGTGTCTAGCTCATAATCAGAGCAATACTGCATGTACTCTCTGTGCAAGCAAAAGAAGGTAATTTAATTGCTGTAATGCAATTAACATACCAAAAATGCACCGCCAATACATACAGAGTCAGCTCTATAGCCAGTGATCCAGCGAGTAGCGTCACATTGAGAAGTAGGCTTTGCAGCACAGGAATGGAAAAGGAAACACAGTTCCTGACCACAAAAAAGGAGTTGGTAACAGATTCAGAAGCTTTGTACAAGTCCTAAGTATTCCTCCTTTGCCGGGACTGCAAATTTAGCCACTGGTTTGGGAGACTTTCCAAAGCATTTGTCATGCTGGGGCCAGAGATGCAGAAGTCTCACTGAAAAAGGTTATGAAACGAGTGATTCTACGTCCCTTGCGCCTCCAGACATCATCACCGCAGGCAGTCTGGTGAAGCGCTTACGGCTGAAAGACTGTCTGCTACAGACTGGCTTCTGTGCTAGGGTCTTGACACCTCTTTTTCCTCTATCAGCATGGATAAAATTGAGCTCTTCTTTTATAAACAGGACAACATTAACAAAGCAGTGTGTGTAGGTAGCCGCACCCCTGCTGCCCCTACCTGCTGATATCAGTTCCTTCAGCATATCATGTAACTAACTACCATTACTACCAGACCTCAAATATTCAAGCTTTATACTCTGTTTACATCTGAGCACAACTACAGCTAACACCTGCAATTCTGTGCCTTTTCATACTGCTCCACTATTAGGCAAAACCTAAGCAATCATCAGCTTTTGATTATGCACAGTAGGTTTCCTAGACTTTTTTTTTTTTTTAAGAATTTAACAAAAATATAGTTTAGAAGTATGTTTGGTCAAGCTTATCACTGCATGTGGTACAATCAAACCTGGTTAACTGGCACTCATCAACTAACTCGTGATGGAATGTCTAATGAGAGATTTCTTTAAATGAAAAATCCAGACAATTGAGAGGTATGCAGAAAACTTGTCTTAAATATTTGAAGCTACATGTGCAATCTTACATAACACAAGTTACAGTTACAGACATAATGTTAAATCTTATTAACCGATAGTGCATAAGAACTTAAAAACAGTCAGTGAAATCAGTTCAGCCAGTGACTTCTAAAAAAGTCATGCCTCAACTGCAATGTGTGAAGGGAAGGAAAAAAAGAAAGGAAAAACATATCGTTCTTAGGCAAGTTTAACACAAAGTTTTAATCTACATTTGAAAAGCTGTTTTATTTTTTATATATATATATATGTACTATGTATAAAATAAATTAAAAAGGGGAAGGAGGAAATAGCTTTGTATATGCTTCAAATGAACACAGACCAGTAGTTCCATAAATGAACATTTTGCCATCTTTGTGGTAAAAAGTTGACATAGAAGTTCAAAACCATACAATACTTATAAAGAGTTCAAAAGATACTTTTTTAAAAATGGGATTTAGACATCATTTTTCCTTCCCCTACAATACACTTTAGTTCTGTATGTTATAGCATCAATACATTTACAGAGTATTTGAATGTCACATCCACACAAGAATTGGTAACAAAGCAGGTAAGAGAGCTAGCAGTGTTAAAATTTAGGACTTCTCCCAAATAATTCTACCTGCTCCTCCGCCTTCTCCTGAAATGAAGGCTATGAACATTCATCACCCAGTTTGAGGTACGTGCAGAAGAAAAATCTACAACCGGTACTTCCCACCCTGCCTTGCCTCTGCTAAAATACAGCAACAATCTATTGGTCTGGTATTTGACAATGGTGGTGGTGCACAATCTCTTACCTCCATTCAGCTTGTATATAATTTAATCACTATATAAAAAAAGGGTTATTTTGAAACATAGTATTAATACTTAAAGAAAAAAAAAACACAACCCTTTAAATCTTCTTTGAAACCATGTTTAAATCTTCTTGTTCCAGATTTAAAGCTTCACATAAACACTGGACAGAAGGATGACAATTTTAAACCAAGAGAGCACCTAAAAACATACCCTAGGTAAAAATGAAATCAATCATCTCTCCACTTCATAAAAATGTAGAAACCCTGTCAGCAACAGTAGTACACTCAGAACAAACAAGGTGAAAAGGAGCATCTAGAATACTCAAGAGGCTTGCTACACTACTTCTCTTTATTGCCCATTCTCTCATTTGCATGGATAGCCGCTGCATGACAAGATGCCTGGGATAGTTCTCTTATCTTCCTTTCACCATTGCTGCCAGCTGAAGTCATCATTGCTGCCAAAAACCAAGAAAAATCCTAGGATGGTGGCGAAGATGACTGTATTCCCCGTAAGAACAAGTGCACAGGCACCCCAGTAAATCTGTGAACAAGGGGAATTTAATTAAGACACGTTTTGAGCTGAATACTGACAAGACAAAAGATAAGGTCACATTCTAGACAAAGTTCAGCAACAGGTCCATGAGGCAAGAAGGTGGCATCTCATTATTTGTGGTTATGCCAAGATGGCTGGATTTACCCAAAATGAGTCAACCAATTCACAGTTAGCCAAGCAGCACTGCAAGTTTCCTCTAGCCGTGTTCAAAGCTCTGGCTAGCAAGCACAGCTGTTCTGCTGCAGCATCCAAAAACAGTAAAGTAAGGCTAGGCAACAGCATCAAACACATCTGCAGCCCAGCTATACTTGCTAACCATGCCATAAGACTTTTTAAAATAGACATTTAAGGATGCAGGTCTTCAAAACGCCAGCAGATATCCCAGTAACAGAAACGGAGGTGAATGTTTTCCAAGGAGACTAAGTGGGTTACTCAAGGGGTGCGAGGTATTCAAACCGACCATCTGACCTCTTCTTGCCTAAAGAGATTTTATGAAAATGCACTCCATGTTTTTTGACTTAGTAGTGCTCTCTGAAATTCACACAAACAAGGTCATCTGTTAAGGGACTTTAGTGAAAAGCTGTGTACTGGGAAAGATGTAATGACAACTCAGAAGTTTAAAAAAATAGCACCAATATCATTTACAGTGAGTGCAAAAATGCATTGTTTATTCCTGCTTCTTTAGCCCAACTGTTCCACAAATTGCCTTCAAAGTATGCTACACACTTTTATGTTTGGTTACTTGCCTGTTGAGGTTTTCACACTATTTTCTATCTTGTTTTCTCTGCATTGCATGTAGGCTGTTAGGGTTTATTCCATGACCATGTGAAGCAATTGGCAATCATGACATTCTGCCATGCTTCTGTTTCTAGTATTAGTTTTTCTTGACAAAAGAACTCTTATTCTGTTTCCACTGCAAGCATCTTAAGTACATTATTTATAAGAGTTGCTTAGTGCATGAGAACTTTACCTTCAGTCAAAAAAACATAAAGAACAAAGTTTTCTAGAAAATAAAAACACATGGATTGAAATATTACTAACCAGTTCTGCTCTTGCAAACACTATCGGTAGCCCAAACGCTGAGACAACAATGCCTGTTGTAAGAAATATTGCTAGCTCCTTGCAAGCATTACTTGTAGCATCTGTGTCATCTACTAATCTTCTTGCTATGCAGTATGGGATAGGAGAAAGGATGTAAAAAAACAGAACAAACAGTGGCCAGTACTGGCTGAAAAAGAAAGGAGAAGAAAAGTTAAAGTTAAGTTGATTTACTTCCTGTTCTTCCTAAAAATCAATGCAAGGTATTTTCCCCATCCTACCCACATTTGGGAAAGACAGACACAAGCCCAGAGATAGCAAATCCTTCGCTTTGGAACGAGCTGACATTAATCCAACAGACCACGTTTGTGAGCGGCCTCAGCTGACCTCAACGGCAGCAGCAGAGAGCTCACCAACAGGATATTCATAAAGCAAGATTTCACTAAGCGAGCCTAAATCTAATGCCACCTCACAAGACAAGCTTAACTCTTAAGTTTAACCTGCCAGCTTTACTTAAGAATTGCAGAGATACCTTTGTAGAGCTCTCATGTCATTTTGCCCGTAAGCAAAATGAACATCCATTGTTATATGTTATAGCATCAATACATTTACAGAGTATTTGAATGTCACATCCACACAAGAATTGATAACAAAGCAGGTAAAAGAGCTAGCGGTGTTAAAATTTAGGACTTCTCCCAAATAATTCTACCTGCTCCTCAGCCTTCTCCTGAAATGTTCTCAGCCAATACTCAGCAGCCGTCAGGCACCGAGACTTTTTGTAAATCTGAACAAAACCAACAAAAACCTACAAAAATCACACCATCATATTTGGCAGCGTTTTCTTTTCTTGCTTGCAGCTCGCCAGATTAGATTTCTCAGACACACCAATGCAGCTGTGCATTGCTTCAACAAAACTTTATTGCATTGTTTGAACGGTGACTGTATAATGATCTCCTTCTTAAGGGTTTGTGTCACCAGCCCTGATTTTATAACAAAAGAAAGCTGGCATAAGAAAGCTAGTCATATATGTAGAGAACTGCAATTCGCAACCACTAACAGGACTATCAGCAGCATATTTTATAGTTATTTAACATTAAAGAAGTCAATTTAAAAGATTTTCTGAGAAGTCAACATTCGCTTGCAAAAGCCACAGGCCTGACTTTCCGAACTTTTGGTCTATTACTTCGTATCTCCTACGAGATAGGAATCAATAGACCAAAAGCACAGATAGCAGCTGCAATTACTCCCGAGGCGACACTACCAAGCGTGGTACGCAGCCAAGGGCCCACCCCACAGTCACCCACAGCCCAGCTACCACTAAGTAGCCAGAGAAAATGCAAACGCTTCCCTGATAACACATACTTGCTATCTACTTCAGGAGATGCTACCTGTTTATGCCCTGCAGAGGAACAATATCAGAGACTTGCACAGTGCGTTCTTTAACAGTTTGCAGCCAGGCCTGGTAATTTAACTTTTGTTGCCTTCACTTTTACGGTGAATTAACTCCCGGATGGTCTTTTTTTTCCCACCCCGATCTTTTGAAGCCAAAAAACCCCCACCCCCCCAAAACCCTCCTACTTATCAGTCCGTAATTAAGAAAGCCAAACCACCGCGGAGTTACAGGCATGCAAAAAGAAAAAAGAGGAATGGGAAGAGAGCACGTTACTTGTACTGGGGAAGGGCGCATCCAAGCATCAAGAACATTAGTCCGACAGCTCCCCCAAAGGACAGGCTAATCAAAGCTACAACGAGAACACAAATCCACAGCAGGTGAAGGGCTCCACGCACCGTACAAAACACCCACCACCTCCTCCCGCGA
>NW_010563126.1:2880-3129 GCF_000687285.1 Phaethon lepturus | reverse complement strand
CCCCCACCAGTGCCAGTGATGATACAAGTTCTCGAGCTTGTGAGCCACCTCTTTGGTCACTCAGACCCTGGCAAGGACACCCCTCTGCAGCTCTGAGCTTCGGTGTCCTCCTGGATGGGCACACAGCAGCCCCGGACCTGGGCACATCCATGGCAAGTCCAAGCTGTCCCCTCAGCCACACTGGAGAGAGCCTCCGCTCCAAAGGTCTCCTCATCCCTCTGGATAGCTCAGGCCACCCCACATGCTTAC
>NW_010563126.1:2248-2495 GCF_000687285.1 Phaethon lepturus | reverse complement strand
CGGGGAGGCAGTGCCCAGGCGTGCCTCACTCCCTCCTGCTGCCTGCCACTGCCTGCTGCTGCCACCACCACCACGGGCACCACTGGGAGCCACCACCCTGATCGTGATGGACGCCTGGGTACAGGCATGTGGCTTGAGAGGAGAGGGTGCTCAGCGTGGAAGGAGCTGGTGCCCAGATATCGCGAGGGAATGGGCCCCGTGGTGGGCTCCAAAGGAGAATGCCAGGTGTGCCAAGCCCTTGGTGTGC
>NW_010563126.1:1839-2201 GCF_000687285.1 Phaethon lepturus | reverse complement strand
CCCTCCGGGCACCCCTCCGGCACCCACCAGCCTTGCTCCCAGGGAAGGACGTGGGGCTGCTCCTGTGCCTGCCTTGAGGAATAAGGAAGGCTCAGCTGGGATGCTGGGGCCGGAGGACCGTGTGTGTTCTGCTGGGCTGAGCTTGCCTGGGCGGATGATCCGGAAGGATTCGTTCCTCTGCCCGGGGGAGTGGGGTGCGTGGCTGGCGATGTCTGGATCTGTAGGGTGCTCAGTGTAGGTTTTCAGCACCCATCAGCAATCAGAAGACATTTAGGGTTGGCAGTGGTGCCCAGGGGTCTCAGACCTGGGGCACCCAGAACACAAGCACGGCCCCTGCCCAATTGTGCCGGGGGGTGCCAGCA
>NW_010563126.1:1251-1727 GCF_000687285.1 Phaethon lepturus | reverse complement strand
GCTTGGCATGGAGTGGGGAGCTACCATCCCAGCCCCCTCCCTGTCTGCCTAATGGTCCCTGACATTTAAATGAGATTTAGTGCTCAGCCCGATGCTGAATATTCATGAGCCCATGCGGCCCTGACAGCCCGGCTGGGGCTGCTCTCATGATTAATAATTTGTTTTTCCCTTTACTGTAAACCTTACCTGCACTTGCAGCTTGCCCTGGCACTGCCAGCCCCATCGCTGCTGGGGAGCACCCACGCCCTCGCCCAGCTGGTCCTCACCTCCCTGCCTGCTGTGGGGCACTCACTGTGGGGCCGCCCCCCAGGGCCCCAGCCAGGGGTGAGCAGCATCTGCCAAACACCAGGAAACCTCTTCATTGCTCTGAGTGGGTCCAGCCCTGTGCAAAGGGAGAAAGCATCCTGCCTGCTCCTGCCCGCAGAGGCAGAGTGCTGAGGCTGCCGGGCTCTCGCAGGCGGACAGGCAGCGGGCAG
>NW_010563126.1:786-1071 GCF_000687285.1 Phaethon lepturus | reverse complement strand
CCTGGCATCCCACCGCGCTGCCTGCCGGCTGTGGTGTGGAGGTGTGTGCCACGTCACAGCCGAGCGGGCCCAGCCCTGGGGAGGTCCCATGGGACCTGAGGGGAGCTGGGAGGCCAGGCTGCCATCTCCCCTCCAGCTCAGTGGCTCAGCTCCAGCAGCTCTGCACAAATTGCATAAATATTCATGGCAAACTGAAGGGAATCTGACCGTCCCGGCTGATTACACGTGTCCATCCTGAAGGCTGCGGCTGCTCCCCCGGTACGGCTGGGGCGGCGCGCCCCGCCC
>NW_010563126.1:0-720 GCF_000687285.1 Phaethon lepturus | reverse complement strand
TGCAGCATGGCTCTGGCCACAGAGCCGCTGGGACCGCACACCGGGCTGGAACAAGGGCCGCGGGCTGGGGACGTGCTTGTTCTCAGCCCTTCTGCAAGCTCAAGCCAAGAATGAGGCTCTTCCAGAGAAGGTCCTGAGATACCCAGGGCTTTCCCAGCACTGGGCCAGGGACTGTCCTGAGCACAGTCATGGGATGCCCACTCTCCGGTGACATGTCACACCTGCTTTGGTGACCCTGGCATGTTCAGCGCTGCCTCCCTCCCCGGTGCTTTGGGCAGACATGGACAGGGAGCCGGAGAAAGCTCCCAGGAGGAGCCTGGGGAGGCAGCCCAGCTGGGATCCCTGCATGCTGCAGAGATTAATCCCCTGCGGACCTGAGCAAGGTGCTGGGCTAATAGCCTGATTTATTCCTTCCCGTCTCTCCGGAGCACGTGAGGTTCCCCACTGTGTCCTGAACGACCTCATGCATAATACCATTTAGCGCCGCCACTCGCCAATGCAATTTCCCCATGATATATGGGAAAAATAATTGAACTATATTTGAAAATACATTGAGAATTACGGCTCACACCCGGCGGGATTTATAGGGGCCATATTTCACAAAACCACAGCCCCGCACACCAAGGCGCCCGGTGCTCCTGGGAGACTGGAGGAAAGACCCATGGTCACGGTGGGTGAGCGCCCAGGGCCAGGGAGTGGGCAAACGAGTCCCACTACCTT
>NW_010563125.1:3370-3621 GCF_000687285.1 Phaethon lepturus | reverse complement strand
CAGCAGGATCCTGCTCCACGGGGCAAAACAGCCCAGGCCAGCTCGCTGGGGGATTTCTGAGGTAATTTTTGCACGGGAAGCACTGAGATAGAGACAGAAAGCAAACACGTCCAGGAAGGGGCAGAGGACACCGGGGAAGCACATGGGTCAGCGAGGTCTTCCCAGGAGAGCGCAGCCCCTTCCCTGCCGAGCCCCCCAGATCAAAGCGAGCCCCATGCATTATCCCGGTGCTCCGGGGAGCGCTCCCGCCG
>NW_010563125.1:2781-3099 GCF_000687285.1 Phaethon lepturus | reverse complement strand
TTGCCCCGAGCCTCTGCCTGCGCAGGCAGGGACCGGCAGCAGTGGTGGGAAGGAGGAGGCGCGAGTCTGCAAGAATGAAGTTGATGCATCACGTGGGGGGGGTCGGGATTTCGGCGATCATGCTCCCACTGACCACTCTGCTGGGATTATCTTTCCCTGAGCCTGACCAGGGCTAAAAGCCGGGGACACACACGGATGGGGACACATCTCTCTCTTTCCTGCCCTTCTCCTTCCCCTGTTTCGGGCAGGGCTCACCAGAGGGTCGACAGAGCATCCCAATATTGGCAGGGCAAGCTCCCCGCAGGACAGGCGGCCCTT
>NW_010563125.1:2132-2637 GCF_000687285.1 Phaethon lepturus | reverse complement strand
TCTACGGTCGCCGTGCCGGCCGCAACATCCCCGAACGTGCCCGCTTGCCGAAGTCATGCTGACCCCCCTAACACCGCAGCACGGCGCTGTCCCTCGAACACCACGGCCGCCCTACGGCCACGGTGGTAGGGTCACACCCCACGCCGACGCTCAGACCTCGGGCGTCGCTGGGCTGTTTCCCCTCTGCATTTCCCTGCCCCAGCCAGAGGCAGAAATTCTTGTGGAATAAGAAAAGTTTGTCCTCACCTCCAGCTGCGCGGATGGACGTCCCAGCACCATGACATGGTGCAGGAGGTCAGTTTGTCCCCGTGCCGGAGCAGGCAGAGGCTCCCGTGCGCTGGAGGGGGACAAACCCCCGTGCAGGGTGGTGGGGAGCACAGAGCCAAGAGGTGACGTCCCAACACGACCTGAGGCCGTACCAGCTCTATCCAGATCCACTTCCGGGGTGCTGCAGCCCCCGGCCCCGCAGCTGGCGCTGGGTCCCCACGCTCCTGCGGCCACCGCC
>NW_010563125.1:497-2119 GCF_000687285.1 Phaethon lepturus | reverse complement strand
GTCCGCCACCACGAACCAGCATCACTGATGCCTGGCCCGCAGGACCGGAGCCCGAAACCCCGCAGCCCCCGCGCTGAGCAAAGGGAACTTCCCGGGCGGCCTCTCCTTTTAATTGGTGCTAATTGCTGCGTCTGTTCGTGCTGGCTGGGGAGATGTCATTGTTGAAAGGCGCAGAGGGGAAGGCTCAGGGAGCTAATCCAGCTTTCAGCTGCTAAGCCCTTCGGAGGCGGGTGATGGAGAAGCTCTTTCAGGTCCCTTCAGAGAGGGCACAAAGCCCGAGAGGGGAAAGGGAGAAAGAAGGAGAGCGAATCAGCAGGAGGAACTACTTTCACACGCAGCTCGGGGAAGGGTCTTTGTGCGCGGAGCTTGTCGGGGGGAGCTTGAAGGGACCGTGCCCCCGCCTCCTCCGCTCTCCCTCGTTTATCTTTTCAGCCCCATCTGCCAAGAGGGTGACGCAGCTGGGGGCAGGGGTGCTCCGGAGCACGGCCCTGCGGAGCGGGACCCTCACCCTGCGGTGGACAAGACGGACAGACTGACAGGAGACCTGCGGATGCTCCCCCCAAACCAGCTTCCTCCGGTTTAACCCCTTTGTGCCACCAGACCCGCCTCCGCTGCCATCGCGCCGCTTTACCGGCGGATGCGGCAGCGAGGAGGATGCGGTGTGGGGAGCCCCGAGGGAGGCAGCCAGGGGGTCGGCGTCCTCCTTCCACCCCAGGGTGGGCTCACCCGCCAGCCAGAGCCCTCTCCTGCCTGACCTGCCGGCAGCTGCAGGCAGCAGCCGTGGGCAGGGGGCGCGTGGAGTTGAGGGGGGGTTTTCCAAGCTTTGCTCCAAGACTCATCCTTCTGAGGCAGGTGGGAGAACGCAAGGGCTGACACATGCCCACAGGGCGCGAGGTGGTTTAAAGCATCGGCTCCAGCACTCGCTTTGATCCGCTGCCTTTTTAGCCATTCTTAGAAAAAAATCTGCTGCAACATATATATATACTTAAGCCGACAGCTGGGATCTCAACAAGACATCGATCACAAATACTAAAAAGTCCCTCTGACTTCTGGCACGTCCACTGAGCCTTTCAGGGGCTGATTAATGGTCCGGCTTTCCCTCGTCTCCATCCTCCAGCCACCCCCTGGGACCCGGGCTCCCGCCCAGGAGGAGCGAGAGGCTGTTCCTCCGTCTCCCAGACCTCCACAGGGCTCTGGTGTCCCCCAACCACATCCCAAACCAGGACAAAAGGCAAAAACCTCCACCAAAATCCCACAGAGATTCACGAGCGGGATTGCCAAGCAATGCCAGTTCGATATTTTGGCAGCGTTAATCATTTCAATGACAATATTTTTAACTCATGGAAACCTTCGCAAGGACAGACAAGCTACAACCGCCACGCAAAGCACCGTGCCAGGCTGAACGTGAACGATAGAATGTCAGACTGGGGCATCTCAAGTATTTCCTTAATCTCTGCCAGGTTTTGCTGCCTGCTGCCTGCTCCCTGCCCCAAAGCACATCTCGCAGGGGATCGCCATGATTCCCCCTCCCGGCCCAGGGACAGCTGGTTTGTTGCCCAAGGGAAACGTTTTGGGGTTTCATCCCCAGAAAAGAAAAAAAAAAAAAAAAAAGGAAAAAAAAA
>NW_010563125.1:0-479 GCF_000687285.1 Phaethon lepturus | reverse complement strand
AAAGAAAAAAAAAAATAAAAATTCACTTCCCCAGACATTCATTGGCCTCTCGGGCGCTGGCCCGCTGCCAGGGCCGGTCATAGTGGAAGGGCTTGCAGCGGTCACACTCGGGACCCTCCGTGTTGTGCTTGCAGTCACACACCAGCTTCTGCTCCTTGTCCTTCACGTTTTTTTTTGCGTAGTAGTAGGGTGCGGAACCGGTGCCCCCCTCCTCCTCGCCGGCATCCCGGCCGCCCAGGTCGCGGAAGAGGTGCGGGCGGCTGAAGACCACGCGGATGTCGGTGGCCGTCACCCAGTCCTGGAGCACGGGGCTGCTGTCGAAGTCCTGGGCAGAAGGTCGCCCGTCGAGGGTGCTGAAGGCAATGAGGCCGCCGGTGAGGGGATAGAGGTCGGTGAGGCCATCGGTGCAGAGGGCCTCCTGCTCGTTCTGCTTGGTGACGGTGGCTTTGCTGGGCTTGCCGTAGATCTTGCGGCACTGG
>NW_010563124.1:0-4721 GCF_000687285.1 Phaethon lepturus | reverse complement strand
GGCGAGGCGGGGGCGAGGGCCCGCTGAGCTCCCCTGCGGGGAAGGCCCCGGGACACTTCTCCCGACAGCTTGCAACCAGTTAGAAGAGAAGGGGGCAAGGAAAGCGGCCAACATGGATTTCTCAAGAAAAAAAACACGTCAAAAACCAATCTCATGTTTCTTTTTATGACAGAGCAACAGTTTTAAGGATAGAGAGAAGCAGGAGTTGTCCTACATTCTGCCTTTAGTGCCTTTTGATGTTGTCTCTCATGGCACACTCATAAGCAAGGGAGAGAAAAACTGAAATGATTGTGAACTGGGTGCTCCCTGCCCAAAACCTGCACTCATGGAGAAGTTACCCACTGCTCCCGTCAGGCTGCATGCGCGGAGCAGCGTTTCAGAAGGGCTGGCTCTGGGCTCATGCATTCATTAATGGCTTGGTTGGTAGAATGAGAGTCTGCCTGTTTATTTTGCATATGTGATGGAGCAAGAAGGACACAGGAGTAGGATTTGAATTTGAAATGATCTTGAGAAATAGGAGAAACGGTCTTGGGGGAAAAGTGAAGCACAGCTCAACGGGAGTCGATGAAGTTCTGCCCTTAGGAATAATCAAGTGCGCAGAAGCAGGAGGCGGGCTGGCTGGAAAGGCAGGCTCTGAGAACCGCACTGGACCTCAAGCCACACATGAGTCCACCATGCTGCCCTGAGAGAGGAGGTCAAAGGTTGCCTGGGCTGCCTAGGCAGCAGCAGCATTTTTGAGACACGCAGAGTACAGGCTGTCCCCTGCTTTGTCCTGGAGGTGTGTCAGGAGGAGCCATTTGGGGCATAGCAATTCAAGAAAGATGTGGGAGAACACCAGAGAAGGATAAGAGGGATCAGAAGGAAATGCTGAACCATTGGGGGAGACTTACTCAAGAAAGATGACTGAAGAGGGCACATAATCATCTTCAAAGACATAAACTTCGGGGCTTATACCAACCTAACATCAGTCCAGCTTCTTTAACTTCAGCCACTTGTGCCAGCGAGGATGAGATGGGTCCTACCTGCATTGAGAACGGGACCTCCCAGAGGCCTCCAGAGCTGGCCTTAGCAAAGCCTGGCCCTGAGGGCAGTTGTCTTCTCCCCCTGCCCCACACTCTGCGAAGCCTGTGGGCTCCAGAGCCCTACTGCCACATGCCCAGGAAGGACACACAACTGGCCCAGCAGCCAAGGGAGGGGGCTGAATGCCGGGATCCCCAGAGGACCCTTGTGCAAGGCTCTCAGCTGGCACAGTCAGCGAAGGAAGATTAAACAGCCAAGTAAGGTTGCCTTGCCTCTTATCAAAGAGCCGTTGCTCTCCCCTCCGCTTGCAATGACTCATGCTGTGCTGGAGCACTTTCCCCAGCTCATCTGGGATGTATTACTGCCTTGGACCCCACTCTGTTTCCTTACAGATGTGGATTCTCCTGGAACATCTGCCTCCTCCTCCTCTCCAGTGTCTCTGCTTCTCAGGTGTCCCCCTCCCCAGCTAACGAAATGCAGTCCCCTAAGCAGGGCTCCCCTTGCCTTGTGCCAGGCTCCTGGGAACCCCTTGCAAACACGCCCCGGAGCCAGCGCTGGCTCTGCTGCTGGCGATGCTGTCCTTCCCTGGACGTTTCCTCCCGGGGGACTCCCCAGGCGTGAGCTCCCACCCTGCGGGGGGAAAGGTGGGTGGGAGCAGGCTGGGCCGTGCTGTCAGCCCCCCTGGAGGCTGCTCCTCCAAGGAGAGGGGTCATAGCTGTGCCTGGCAGTGGGCGTTCGTCCCACGAACAGCAGAGCTGGAGTGGGAAGCCGAACCCGAACCATCCCGACAAAAGCGAGAAGCAGCCAGGAGGCAGCCTGGGACGTGACAAGTCTCAGGCATCACATGCATGAAAGGATGGAGAATTTTTGCCAGCAGGTGTGATGCTCAGGTACGCCAGAGGTGAGGGACCACCTGCGGTCCCATCTGGAGGTGAGCGGGAACTAACCCTCCCCGCAGTGAGCACCCCAGTTTAACCCTCCCTGCGGGCCAGTGAGCCCCCGCTGCAGTCACTGCTGCTTTGACAAAGCGGCCCAACTGTTTGGAAAGAGGATGCTCCCCCTTTTTCAGAATACAGAGAGGTTCAGAAGCCATGCCCGTTCCTGCCCGCTGTGCCCAGCTCTGCCTGCGTGGGTTCTCCTGCGGGTTTCAGAGCCTCTTCTCCCAGGCCGGTTTAATTCTGATCCACAGAGGGGAAGAAGGAAGACATTCAAAATCAAGGTAGGGAGCACAGATCTGTTGGATCTTCGTTACGAGCTGCCAGCTGACATTTCGGAGGGGGTGATTACATACCCCTCTGTTTAGTAAGGTTTAATTTAACTGTCTCAGAAGCCCATACGTCTTTCAGTGACTGGGTCAGTGGTGACTCAAGGAGGCAGCAGAGCTAAATCAGATGCCAAATACTGATTCCTCTGCACATCCCCAGGGACTGATGCCTGGAGTTACTCTCACCATCTGTCTTCCCGCATGCAGCCCCTGGAGAAGACGCACGCTCCTTCAGCTAACGGTGAAGACGGCAAAAGGACAAATGCTTTCATTTCCAAGCGTATGGATTTTCTGTTCAGGTATTTTGGGAATGCGCTGCATTAGGGGAATGTGTTTTGTTCGTCTCCGTAATGGGACGTGGCTGTGGCACTTTGCTGTAGTAACGGGTGGTGCACTTGTGCCCGTGCTTCACTGCGTGTCGCGGATGGTTGGACCGACTCCTCCACATCCCCTGCCCAGGGGAATCTTTCAGGGAGGTGTATTTGTGCTTTGAGATCCTTGGAGGAAAAAAATGTGTGAAAGAGCGTATGTATTGCTCCTCGTGCTCTCACTTACGCCAGGCAAGCTTGGAGACTGAATGGGTTGGCCAGAAACTTGGGATGTGTGATAAAAGCATTTTCTTTCTAGGTAGGACACATCTTCCTGGGAATGAGTCCGGTATTAATAAACCATCAACTAGCAGCCAAGTTTGTTGTGTTAACTCAAAAGTAATGAGGTCTTTGTGAGTCACTGGGAGTCTGGGACATGGGGGTAGAAATCAGCTTGGAAAAATACCAGATCAGGCCAAAACCTGGAATTGAACCGTTTCTCTTTCTTTATGGTTGAAACTATTTAACAGTTTATATTCTTCACATTATTCTTCACACCAGGAGGAGGAGAAGGCTGGGACTGTGGCCACCCTCCCCTTCTCCCCAGCTGCTCACCTCCACAGCAGCAGTTCCCAAAGGCTTTTTGTTCCTCAAGGGACACTCAGTGGGCAGTACACCCACGAAATGTGGGAAAAACACCCATTTGCAAAAGTTTTCCAGGCTACAGGTGTCTGGGGATGTTGGGGAAATAGCTCGGTGGTGGGGTGAGATCCGAGTCAGACGAGTTCTCATGAAGAAAGGGAGCTGCGGTGGGAAAAACCCTTCTCCTCAGCTTTGCATATTCATGTATTATGATTAACAGGCTAATCCAGTGCCCCTCCCTAAACTCTGACAACCTCAATACCCATCTGCACTTTGAATTACCTTTTTCCCTGCAAAGTCTGGCTCTTCAGACCACCCACAGTATTGCCAGCAACTCCTTATCCCCCCGCCCTTACTGTCTCCAGGGAGCTCCCTCCCTTCGCACATCACCACATTCGGCTGGGAGCAAAAACCCAGCTCCAAACACTGGATCCCCAAATCCAGGCAATCCAGCCTGAGCTTCTCTCTGCTGCTTAGTCTCCACACACAGTTGTGCCCCTGCTACACCCTTCCTCAGCTCTTCTTCCCGTGCTCACTTTCTGGCATCTTCCTCATCCAACCACCCCCAACCTCTCTTCCTCAGCACCCAGAGACGTGCGAGAGCATCTCTGTTTGCACGGGCATGCCAGGCAAGGTGGCACCTCATCCTCCTCCCGTCCTCCCTGCAGGAGAGCCACCTCTTGCCCTGGGTCAAGCCCCGCTCCTCCTGAGGGCAAGTGCAGGCCCCTGACCTCCGGCACCGGCGCCGATGCCGGCGGCTCTGCTCCTCGCACCGGCATTGCCACGTGCTCTAAAGTACCAGCTGCTCGGCTCGCTTCAAGCAGCGGCCTGCCCTCCCTCAGCAGACCTTTGTCCATGCCCAGAGGGGGCTGAATAGGCTTCCCCTCAGGTGGTCACATACCAACACCCCCCGCCCCACCGTCAGCGACAGCCGCGAGCGACCCCGGCGCTGCCCAGAGCCGGCGGAAGCCTGCAGCCAGGAGCATCCCGAGCGGTGGTTAAAGCTCACAAAGGTTGCTGGAAAGGCATTGCCCCGCTGCCCTCAGAGCTCAGGAACACCCCGTCTTTGCTCTAGAAACTGCTCCCCGGTAATCCCGGAGCAGTGGAGGTTAATCCATCTTCTTAGGGGTGAAAACTGAAACAGGAGAAGAAATATATAAGCTCTTCCAAACTGTGAGACACAGCAAACCCATTGGATCAAGCATTCAGAAAAGCCCCACTCTGACCATCAATGGGTTTACTCAGCGCTAATTTGCAAGTCTTTGCGTTCTAGTTTCCAACAACGGTAAAACCAGGGCTTATGCAGACCTGGAGGAAACTCATCCGCAGCCCCACCAGTTTGGCTCCCACGGTATTTCTCAGAAGAGTGGGGGAACAACCCTGCAAAGAACGAGCTGAAAAGTGACATATTCACCCTCCTTTGTTTTCACCTCCATCAGCTGCAATCTTCCTCTTCTCTAATTCCGGAAAGGCTCTCCTTGTAATTA
>NW_010563123.1:1568-1838 GCF_000687285.1 Phaethon lepturus | reverse complement strand
GAGAAAGGAGTCACCGGTGCCCAGTGCTGGGAGAGCCGCCATGGGGGCTGGAGAGCCACCGTGGGGACTCACCACCTGTGCCCAGTAGGGCAGCATCACCCTCTGGTCGTCCAGGATGATGAGCTGGACGTCGCGGTGGGAGCTGTTGGCCAGCGCGGGGCCCAGGTCTCGTGCAATGAAGTCCCGCTGGTGCTCGGGGGAGAAGCCCAGGCACTGGAAGGGGTAGAAGACGATCTCGCCAGCTGGAGGCTCGCTCCCCGCCCTCCCGTG
>NW_010563123.1:488-1435 GCF_000687285.1 Phaethon lepturus | reverse complement strand
GGCCCTGAGCGCGGTGACCCCGGTGCCCGCTGTGCTCCTGCAGCCCCTCACCGGATGAAGTACTTGGCCCAGGCCTGGTGGTACTTGTCCCCGGGGCTGCCCTTCAGCGTCCCCCTCCCTGTCATCGCGCCGTTTGTCTTCATCCAGACCGGGGAGGTCCAAGGGCTGGCATACAGCGACAGCGGCCTCTTGGCCACTGCCTGGGCCGCCTGGAGGATGGGGATCTAGGGAGAACCAGGATGGCAGTGAGCTCTGCGGGTCTGCCCCAGCGCTGGCACCGCAGGCGGCAGGACAAGTCCTCTCCCTCCCCATCAGGGGGAAGGTGCTCCCCTTCCCCATCCCACCCAGGCTGCAGCCCTGGCGCCTCAGGCTCGCCCTGTGGGACTCGCCTTCATCCGCGTGTCCTCCTCCGTCAGGTTGAAGTGCTTCAGCTGAAAGTCGCCCTCCGCGTCAGCGTAGGTGTACAGGCGGACGGAGAAGTCGGTGCTGGCCATGGGGACGCGCACAAGGTTGTACTCAATGCCTGGGGACAGGGCGGGTGGTGGTGGGCATCCCTGGGGAGTATTTTGGGGGTGCAGCCCCACCACTTTCCAGCAGCTTCCCAGCCC
Source organism: Phaethon lepturus (assembly GCF_000687285.1). Classification (NCBI taxonomy): domain Eukaryota; kingdom Metazoa; phylum Chordata; class Aves; order Phaethontiformes; family Phaethontidae; genus Phaethon; species Phaethon lepturus. The sequence continues at coordinate 827 of NW_010563123.1, read as the reverse complement.
CTTGGCATGAGTCTCAGCAGCCAGATCCTGAGCAGGGAAGGCCAGACAGACCGGCCCCACCACCCAGCAGCATCACTCTGCCCCAGGCTCACCTTCCTCGGAGAAATAGGAGCGGAGCAGGTGGTTCTGGGCATCCTTGGACAGGGACTGGATGTTGATGGCAGCTGAGTCTGTGACAGAGCCACCGAAGCCCTTCACCTTCTGGTACCGCTGCGCCGTGTCCAGGGTGAGGTGGAAATCTGTGGGGGACAAACATTGTCGCAGCCGCTGTGCAGGGATGAACTCTGTTCCCTGGTGTGCAAGCAGTGCCTGGCCGCTGCGGGTACCTGGGGTTTTGGC
>NW_010563123.1:0-304 GCF_000687285.1 Phaethon lepturus | reverse complement strand
CACAGGGGGCTGCACCGGGAGCCTAGCTCCCCCCTTCAACCCACCACGGACCCCAAACCCGTGGCATTGCCGCCCCAAACCACTGACCTCTGCAGCCCCGTGCTCGGGGACGCGGCACCAGCGCTTACCTGCTGCCCTCAGCGCTGCCTGCATCAGCAGGAGCCAGCCCAGGACACCGCTGCACCCAGGCCCCATGGCAGCTCTGCTGCAGCGTGGCTCGGACGGACGCTGGAAGGGCTGGACATGGGTTGGCAGGTGTCAGCGACCAGCTCCTCTCGCCCTGTCCCAGCCCTCCACGGGGCCA
>NW_010563122.1:0-7676 GCF_000687285.1 Phaethon lepturus | reverse complement strand
CGGAACGTGGCAGCGGCATGGCGGTGCGGCTCCCTCTGGGGAGCGAGGGGCGTTCTCGTAATGCCGGGGTTGCAAAGTGACAGGAGTTTGACACCGGAGGCAGAAATTGATGAGGAGCAAAACGCAATGTCCGTGTTTTCCATGTGGGAAGAGCAGGCTGGGTATCTGAAACTGGTCCACACCGATATGCAGCTTCTAAAAGGCAGTCTTGACTCTTCCTTTTTAATTTTCAGTGCAAGGAGGTCTTGCTCTGGCTTCACAAGCCAATATCTGCTTCTGGGACAGTAAGGTGACAAACAGGTTACTTTTACACAGCAGGCCTGTGGTGTATAAAGTTCCAGAGCCGTGGAATTGAATCTTAAGATGGAGGCTGAGAAATGATGAGAACTTTCCATGCCCTCTTCTTCCCAGGTAATGTCTCCTGAGGTTAGGAGCTGAAATCTAGCGAATTTCAGCCTGCTGAAATCTAGCGAATAGCACCAAAAAAAAAAAAAAAAAAAAGCGTTGAGATTCCAGGAACGCCAAGCCTTTCAAAACGGGGATAAAAAAACTTGCAGTGTTGAAAGGCTTTGGTCAGTGGTTTATAAGAGTTGGCTTTTCAGTTGTATAATGAGAATCGAGCTTAAAAAAAGAAAAGCCACACACTTAGTAATGCATAAATACGGGCTTTTGTTAAATAGGTGAAACATCCATTAACAGCAGATTTCCCCATTGTCAGTTAAATTTAGTAGTCGTCTTGAACAGAAAAAAACTCTGGTGGAATTAATCACTCTGTTTAAAAAGCTATTTTAAGCAGTCAGCTTTCTGGAGAAAAAAAGCAACGCAAGTGCACTCTTCAAAGGAATATACTTGGGGAAAGTTAGGAATGCGGTCTTGCTATGTTTAGGTTTAAATTCCATTTTTCACACGTATTTCTTGAATTGAATTGTCATGTTCCTGAACGCCAAAATGTGCTTTGGTGCCTTAGCAACAAAGCCTTTAACTTTAAAAGTACTTCGACCTCCTGTGAATTTCAAGGAATTTTAAGGGACTGAAGGTTGTGTTTCTTAAATTCCCAGTGTTGAGAGGTAGCTCAGACCCTTATTTTTAGGGCACAGCTGGTACAGGTTTTGTCGTGAGCCAGACAGAGCAAGGATTGCTGATTATGCTTGTCAGTTCATACCTGTGCCAAACAGCTGTGGAACTGGATATGATGGGTAATTCCTGGTTTGATAGCCTGTTGAAGAGGGAGGGTATCCTTTTCTTAAATGCAAAATTAGCAGTAACTTTTGGCTTTGGAAGTTTTCTGTGGCAACAGTTCTTGCTGATTTCTTCACACACACCGTGGGGTTTTTTGTTTGTTTGTTTTAGCCTAAGGTGTTTCTTTTGACTTGGTGGCAATACGATAACAACCCTTGGTACTTGGAAGAGTGTAGTTAATCTTACAACCATGCATCCTTTTCAAGGCTCAAAATGTAGCATGCTCACGTTATAAATTACTAACTTTCCCTTCTCCCACCTTTTATATCTTACACATCATCTTCAGTTACTGAACGGGAAAAAAAAGAGTCGAGTACCAATTCACTGATGGTATGTTTCTCGCCCGGCGTTCCACAAGCCCGTCTTAAATAGCACTGAGAGTAGGCTGAGAAATAGCATTGCACAAACTACTATCATACAATTGCATGGGAGCATTTATATATCAGAAGAGAACCAGGCAGAAAGGTAAGTAACTTGTCTTGTGGAAAGGGAGAAAGGTCTGTTATCCTAAGGAAATAACAGACAGTCAAGAAAACTTGTCCTGCAGTGTTTAAGAAGTCTAATGAATTAGATTCTTCTTCAGAAGGAACCAACCACCCAGCATAGACTTTATCAGCCTTCTGTTGCACCCTAGTCACATTTTGGCAGTGTGTTTCAAGAGGTAAAGTACAGTTGGATCAAACTATGCTCCCAGAAATTAAAAAAAAAAAAAAAAATCTGTTTCCTGAAGTCCTGAGTAATTTATTACAGTAAAAGTGATTTGACACTTAACAGCAAAAGTTTGCTTTTTTTTTTTTAGAAGCAGAATAGCTGATTCCAGTCTGCTTCAGCTGTGACAGGTTGTCCCAGCTCTCTGGGTGTGATAGGATGTGGGGAGCAGAGGTCAGCGTCCTGTTCAGCAGAGACAGAGTAGTGGAAACAAGAGGACTTGGATCAACAGGGAGAAAAATGAAGAAGATCAAGGAAATGTGTTGCAAGAATTGGACACCTTGGTTTTATTAGTAGTGATTGATATATTATACTTCAATCTTAGTGCTTTAAAATATTTTCTGTGACCTGGCTGAGTTGAGAGCACTAAGAGAGCAGGCAAAGCATCTTGTTACTGCTCACCCTGGGCAAAAAGGGGAGCACTGTGTTTCGCATCAATTGCAAGCTTCTTGTGTCAGATCCTGCTGGTCATCAAGGCTTTTAGCACTGTTGGTTTAGTTTTGGTTTTTAGTTTGGGCAATGCTAGGTTTAACCGCTGTTCTGGTAGTGTAGTTGTGTGCTTCAGAGGCCTCGTGTGTGTGCAGAGGCTTAGCCAAGTGTCTTAGTCAAATCTGTGATAACGTGGTATTCAAAGATGTACATAAGTGCTTGTAAGTTAACTTGCTATAGTGTTCTGTGGGGAAAAATCTTACTGCTTGAGTGATGAACCCAGTTTATGGAAATATGCAGTGCTAGCATTAACAGCATTTGTTACCAAACAACAGAGTCTAGCTTGGCATTTAATATTTTTACAATCACCTGAGCTTTGAAAACAAAACAAATCATTCAAAATTATATTCTGCGAATAAACTCGCTGAGAAAATAAAATTTAGTGCTACTACAGTATTTTTTCCTTGGACAAATGTCTTTCACCTAGCCACAGAAATCAAAATCTGTCTGGTTCAGCCTCCCGTCCTCATACAGGAATCCAGTGCTGTAATACTGCAGTCCAGTATATTTGATAAGGGTTTAAAAGTTTATCTTTGCCTGTGCTTTCTAAGTTGGATATCTGTGGATATCTGCTTTTATTTCTAAGATTGCTTTCTGACTTGCACTGTACAGTGACCGTGCTTGCCTGCTGTACTACAACCAAAAGTGACTGGATTTCAGTGATGCTGTTTGCCTGCCGTTTCGGACAGCTGCTACTCTAAGTATTCAAGCTTTTGTTTGTCTTTCATCCTGTTACAGACTAGGAATATGATTGCCTGATTACAAGCAATAGAGTTTGCACATCATGTCAAGTCACAGCCAGTCAGCTGAGATGAGATAACTGACTGCGTGCAGGCTCCTGCCTTTCTTGCTTGCAGAGTAAAGCAAATTAATGTAGTGCACGTGATGTAAATTAACCTGGTTTACTTTGCAGCTGGGACAGGCTTCAGCATGCACACTCAGTTACTGCGAGGCTGACAGGTGGTGGCCTGGTAAGATGCACTAACCCCATTGCTTGTGCTGGTCCAGATGTGTGTTGGAGACAGCCATGTGAAAGGGCTTGTAAAATGAGGAAATGTGTGGGTCAGTATTTGCTCTTGAGGGCTCACAGTTGTTGACCTTGATTTGTGTATACCCATCTGTTTAGCATTAAAATGCTGTGTTTGCTGTTGGCGTTTGAGGGCAGAATTTGGCTATATCATTTTGTGGGTTTAGTACCTTGAACTTGAAACTTTATACCTTTGCCTTAAGGGATTTGTGTAGCCTAGACTTTTTCTTCACTACATTATTCTGCTTTCTGTCTTCTCTACCCTCAAGAATTGTGAAAGAAAAATTAATAATAGACTAAAGCTGGGAGCATTTCCTTTTTAATCAAGTGGTAGAAAATCCTGGGCTGAACAGGCTTTTTTTTAAATTGCCTGGTCTCTGATATTTTAATTAATGTTAGTATTTTTTCTACCACGTTTATACTGCCCCGAGGACTTTTTTTCCCCTGCCTTTCCCTACATGGCATGCCACAAAGAGTCCTCTACAATTAACCTTATAAAAGTAAGAAGAGACAGCAAAGGTGTAAGCTTGAAAAGACACTGTCAAAGTTGTCTCAAGTAGTAAAATATACAAGTACAATAATGTTAAGGCCCTGAGCCTTCTAACATCCATGTTTTAATGCCTTAACTGAATTGCTGTTACATTGAAGGAGATTTAAAAATAAATAAATAAATGCTGGGTGTGCTTCTGAGACCATACCTGAGAATCGAGAAACAGTAAGCAAATCATTGTCTTTCGATTGACACACTAAGAGCCTGATTTATTATTATTAGGCAACCTGTTTGGTTCCAGATTTCCAAAATCCATCTCTTATTTTATTTTTTTTAATTGCTTAAGTTTTCTTGTTAAGAGAAGTGCTGAGCACCTGCAGTTCCTGTTGCCTCCTCAATGCCCATATTTCAGTGTTTGAACATTAAAACAATCGAGTTGATCTTGGTTTAAGAATGTGTTCCTCATCGCCTGTTGATTGCTCCTCATTGTTGATTTAGGTTGGGTTTATTCTCTGCATTAACAAAAAATAATTGTATAAAACACATCTCGAAGTATTTTTATAAATGCTAAATGAATGAGCAAGAATGTAAGTATATTGGATATCACCTGGATATTCAGGTGATACTTGACATTCTCAGTTTTCACCTGTGTTATCCACTGTTATGTCAGACTGCTTTTAATTTCAATTCATATGAAATATTTTGCTTCTGTGTCTTCTGAACACACTCAGAAGATGCCAGTCAGAAAATTATGCCAATAGAAAGTATGCTGGGTTTTAAGCATACATTTTTTGTTGTGATCTACTTCTACTTTAACAATAGATTTTTCTGTTTACTCAGACATTTTTATAAGTCACACTGGTGATAAGAATGAGAAGTCACTTTTATGAGAGTGAAAGTGGATGTGTTTAGGGAACTTTGAGTGTTTTTTGGTAATTAGTAAATCTTCAGTTATTTGTGCCTTGTCTTAATGATGGAAGACTTGTAAGAGTGAGACCAACTCACTAAAACATTAGATTTGACTCAAGTTATTAGGTTACATCTCATTTGAAGGTGGCATCATAAAAAATAAAATGGTGAAGAAGAACTCCAAGTGTGACTTAAACAGAACACTGACTTAGAGGGAACAGTAATGAAGCAAATATACTGATGGTATTTCTTCAAAGAAGAGTAGAAGACATGATTGTTTTGCCCTGTGGCTTGCTTCTCCAGTCTTTGCAAACATCTGAAAATGTGCTAATTTTTTTTCCTGTGGAACTATATTTTCTTTAACTGCTGGCTATGAATTAAGAATACACAGCTTTTTACCCTTTCTGTATTACATGTATGTTTGCCATGTGGGATGTTGAAGATCATAACTGGGGTGACCCAACTTTGCAACATGAGCTCAGGGCTGGCCATACCTGCTTTACCTGTAGCTCACCAGGCTCAAAGTTCCAGTGTACTGTGATCCCTGCAAAGTTGAGCTGGTGTTACTGACTTTGGCCGGGAACTGATGGGACTTGCAGTCTCTTGAGGCCACAGCACCGTTAGAAAGAGGAACAATTCCCTCTCTTATGCAAGTGTGTAGTAGCCACCGCAGTGAGAGGTGAGAGCGGAGGTGTGTTTTATTGGCAGTAGCTCACTGAGTGCTTTTCAAAAGGTAACTTGTAAAATGCAGCTTAGGTGGGAAGGAGGAACTGTGTCCTTCTCTGATACTTTCTATTTATTGCATACTTAAATAGTAAGATGTTGGCATCTGGAGTCACTTAAAAAAGCACTTCGTTTGAAACACTTGTTTTCTTAAAAAAACAAGGAAGTTAAACAAAGATTGTTCATACCCTAACTGGAAACAGTAATTTAAAGTGATGCTGTTTATGCCAATTCTGTTTTTAAGATAATATTGAAAGGACCCATCAAAATGAGGAACAGTTACATTCATAAGAATTAGTTTTAACTCATCCCTTTGCAGTAGGTAACTAATTCTCCCATGGTACTGTTCCGGGAATCAGAGATGCATGGAAATGAAAACCAGAGTTTTCAAGCTTAAACGCCTAAATAGAAACTTACCTACATTTGAGAATGTGGATTTAAGGGTGTTGATGAAGTTTAACAAGTAGGCAGCAGAGCTGAGAGTAGACGCAGGGTCTCCCAGTCAGGTACAAACGTATGTGTGTGCAGGCACATGTATTTCATTGGCGTTTAGTGCTTGAAGACCAACAGCGATGCTGCTGTCTGGCTTCAGGTAGGTTTCTCAAACTTTTTTGTAGTGTGGAAATATAACCAGTCTTCAGTACCTCGGATGAACCCACTTTGTCCTATTTCTCCATGCAGAGGCATAAGCCATCTCTCCAGCCTTGTCCTTGCTTATGTCCTCCCACCCCCATCTTCCTTCTGTGTTAGGACTCCATGGCCTCTGCAGCATATCTGGAATTTGAATCTGATTGTAAAGCAGCCCTTTATTAAAATGCCCAAGTATCTCTGACTACTATAAATTAATAGTGTTACAAAACCAAGAAGGAATATGGATTGACTTTTGTGTATGCATTTTGCTATTTTTGCATTTTACAGGAATTTTGATTGATTAAAAAAATCTTTTTGGCATCTATTCTGTGTCCTGGATTTTAAGGTCTTGAATCGTAATAACTGAAATAATTACCAAAAATACTATAGTCACTGCTGAGGATTAGTAGTAAAAAAAAAAAAATTTCCTTTCTTTGAAAAGAAAATGGAGAACTTGACCTGTTTTTTCTAGTTTTCTCTTTGGGGCTATGTTAATTCTAACATGGATCATCACTAAGGGCAACAGTTGTTGCCAGGGTCAGCTTTCTTTGGCCTTGACAGTCCAACAGCAACATTTTCTCTCTCTGTGTGACTATCTGCTCTTTTAAGGACAGCTTCTAAGTAGTACATTCATAGAAGCCTAGACTGTCTTTCATGTTTTCTTTCTGGGCGTACAAGTGAAGCATGATGAAATGAGAAGATGTTATCTGGCTTATTGCTGGATTTTTCCCTTATGCCTGGGTGGTACTTGAATGCTCATTTCCCATTCTGTCTAATCAACTTCGACAGGTAACTTTCTCAGCCCAGTTCCCTCTGAAAAGAAGTATTTTTTAAGAGCTTAGGTGCAGATGGTGTGTTGGTGAGCTGATAACTGTGTTTGCTTGAAATAAGAAATCTACAAATACACACAGTTAATATGTGCAGCCTCATATTTCTGTAATAGCCTGTTGTCATCCTGGCTCCTTTCCTTGTGCATGTATCCTTCTGTGTGGTTGGTGCCTCCTTAGATCAGAGCAGAAGCTCTTTTTTTTTTTTTTTTTTTTTTTATGCTTGTACTATACCCACTAGGAATGGGCTCTAATCCTTCTTGGTGCTTCTAGACAATTGCAAATCTTGTTTTCAGCCCTGTGTGGTCACATATCTTCCTGTAACTGGGGCACCCGCAAGACTACTGAAGCCCCAAAGCTAATGATTTTAATCTACTGTGCTGGTTTTGGCTGGGATAGAATTTATTTTCTTCACAGGAGCTAGCGTGGGGGCTGTGTCTCAGATTCGTGCTGGAAACAGTGTTGATAACACAGGGATATTTTTGTTACTGCTGAGCAGCGCTGACACAGAGTCAAGGCCTTTTCTGCTTCACACTCTACCCCACCAGTGAGGAGGCCGGGGGTGTGTACTGGGTTTACACGGGCAGGTTTTGGTAGTGGGGAGCTGCAGGGGCGGCTTCTGTGAGCAGCTGCC
>NW_010563121.1:308-2218 GCF_000687285.1 Phaethon lepturus | reverse complement strand
TAAAAGCTGCTTTGAAACCCTTCTAAAGCCATCCACGCTGGCCAAAAGCAGCATTAAAAGACTCAGACTGAAGGATAGGTGCCAAAGTCCTCAGATTCCACATTTGGTATTTGGCAGCCGGGTCTCCGCGCGTTGCTATAACCATCGCTCCCGTACGAACCGCGCTTCTGACATAACCATTTAGTTTCTCTGAGCTCTTCTGCGTTTCAGTGGATTTTGTTGAACTCCTCTGGGATGGTACTGAAGGATGCTCGTCTGGCTTCTGCCTTACCAGCAACCGGGGTTTCATCTTCGCATCTCCATTTCTTCTGCCTCCTGCCAGGTCCTGGGCTTGGCACAGTTATTATCCCGCTCGCTCTGTACGTCCTTGGTTTATACTATAGACATTTTGTTTGTTCAGTCATTTATCCTTTAACCAGAGTGAGTCATGGTGGCTTCATTTTTTAACTGCGTACACATATTTAATAGACATTTTATATTACATAATTGCATGTTCAAATACATGCTGTACTTATGTGTATACATACACTCATTCTGCGCAGAGAACATCCTTTTTTTTGTGCAGAGGAACGAAGTACAGCTATGTCCTGCCTGATGTTGGCAAGAGGGATGTGAGAAGGGCCAAAACAAGCCAGAGCTGGTCTTTGTTCCAGTGTCCTGCTGGGAAAGGAGGCAAAAAATCCTCTCTTCGCTGGTCCCCAAGGAAGCCAGCCCTTGACCATCAGTGATGGTGGCAGCTCTGCAGGGTGGGCCGAGGGACGGGACAGGCTCGCCCCCACCCACGCCCTGCGTCTCCCGCCCAGGGGCGGGCGAGGAGGGTCCTTCCTCGGCAGCAAGGCTCAGCCGCGGTCCCAGGAAGGTTTCCCACCACCTGCACCCACGGGTGGCATTTTGCCACTTGAGGGGCACGGCGCCCGCGTGCCGTTCGCACCCGGGTTCGCCGCTCTCCTCCAAGGGGGAACCTCTGGCGTGGCTTAGGGTGAGATGAGATCTAGAAGAGGGGTATTATCCAGAAGCAGGGAGGAATGTGATGGCAAAGACACTCTGTTCCTCCTCCTTACCTGCCTCGGAGAACCGTGGTCTCTGCCCAGCCTTTCCTAGGCTTAGCCCTGACCTGGCCGGCACCTCTGCGGAGCCGGAGTCACGCAAGTACCACCAAATTTTTGGTGTTCTGGATCCATTCCTGAGATAAGAAAATATTTCGCAGCAGAGGTCTGTGCAAAGGAAGAGCTTGCATGGTCTGAAGCATCAGCTCAGCCATCCTGGAGACCGTGGTCCCCATCCCACCATCTCGCAGACATGCCTGGGCCCTGCCCGGGAGCACGTGAGGGCTGGACGCACCGGGCTGGGCTCAGATTCCCTTAGAAATTAGGCGCAGGGTGCTGCCCAGATGTGCTCCAGCTCACGTGGAGGGAGATGAGGGTGGAAGACTTCAAGCCAAGCAGAACAACATCATCCGTTAGCATCCGTCCCAGCCCAGGTCTCCAGCGGGTCCCCTTGCGGGAATTTGCTTTATTTACTGGAACTACTTGACGGCCACCTTTACGCTGTGCTCCGCCGGCTTTGGCCGCGAGCAGTTGCGCTCTTAGGCTGCGCAAAATTCTCTACCCCCCAAAAAAAGCATTTCTTTGGGTAAATTATCCACATCCTCAAGCGAAGAAAGGGTGGAGAGCGTGTCCCATGCCAGGTCTTCCTGGCTTCTGGCTTGTTAAGTGTAAGCTGGCCGGTTGGGAAACAGTCCCAGAGCACAGGTTCATGGACGGCGAGGACGAAAAGGATCCTGAGAGACCACCCGGTCCCCGGCACGGCCCCAGGCAGGGTCAGCTCTAGGAGTGTGCCCCGCGCTCCGTGAGCGGGTTCGACGTGCCCCTGCGAGGATGCTCCGGTACCCGGCACCGTCGCGCTTCTGG
>NW_010563121.1:0-252 GCF_000687285.1 Phaethon lepturus | reverse complement strand
CCCGCCACGCCGATGTGAGCCTCTGACCCTCGGAGGGGAAACCGGGTGCTAAAACACCTGCTCAGGACCCATCTCTGCAGTGGGGCAGGGGCAGCTTCATGAGCTGCGTCCCCGGCAGCCCCCTCCCTTCCCAGCCCATCCCAGAGCAACGCTCCCGGTGGAAAGCTGAACCTTATCCCACCAGTCAAAGCTTTATGAATATTAACTCGGGTCTCTGCTGCACGGCGGGAGGAAACGGCGTGGATTTCACCG
>NW_010563120.1:0-266 GCF_000687285.1 Phaethon lepturus | reverse complement strand
CGGCAGCATCGCCCCCAATGGCCCCGGCAAAGACACAGGGTGAATTTGGGGACCGGTCACTGGGACTGGGGTCTGCCCCAGAGCTGGGCAAATTGCGACTTGACTGTGCTCAGCACAAGGGCGACAGATCAGGGATGTCTGTGTTCCTGTTGATGCCGGGGTGGGAGATCCAGGGAGAGGGCAATCGGGGCACCCCTGTGCCAGGCCACCGGGAGCCCAGCGGGGAGGAGTGGGCCAGGGCCCCGTTCGAGCACGGCTCACACGTA
>NW_010563119.1:3729-36140 GCF_000687285.1 Phaethon lepturus | reverse complement strand
ATTTAGAGTAGACATAAGGAAGAAATTTTTCCCAATGAAGGCAGTGAAATAGTGGAACAGGTTGCCCAGAGGGGTGGTAAATGCCCCATCCCTGGAAACATTGAAGGTCAAGTTGCATGAGGCTCTGACCAACCTGCTCTAGTTCAAGATGTCCCCTACTCATTGCAGGGAGGGTGGACTAGATGATTTTAAAAGGTCCCTTCCAACCCAAACTATTCTGTGATTCAATGAATAAGTTATACACTGACCGTGTAGGTGGTGGAGCCACCTTAACTGCCCTCTTCTACCCCTCTGAATTCATAGAGAGCTTAGATTATATCTTTCTGGGTAATTGTAAATATCCTCACTCAATAAGGAAAACAGAAAGATTATGAGAGAAGGAAGAAGGCAACAAAGAAAGTTACAATCTGTTTCCTTTGACACTTTCCATATTAAGTCTTCATACTCTCAAGTGTCATCCACCTGGATGGAGATGGGTGAGGTGGCTTGTTCCCATGTGACTGTGAACCAGAATTTGGCTCAATGACATAATTGGTTTTAAAACTTGGGAACAGAATTTTCTCCAACAATAGTTCAATTAAGGATGTCAACTAGTTGGGATCTGGCTTTCATTTCTGCCGTTTAGAAGTTTAATTTAGGTTGGGTTAGACCTTTACAAACTTCAAAATGAGCAATTGTGATCAGCTGTTCACTGGCCAGCTGATCAAGAACGGCTTGCTTAATTACGGAAGAAGAGTAATTAGCTTGTCAACATTTAAACCCCAGAAGTCCATAGCAAAAGGCTACATCGAAGGATTCCTATCACTGTATTTATTGACCTTTAAACCCTTCAGCTCTTCTGTCATTGATGTTTAATTGAGTCACTTAGGCTGTCAGGCTAATAACTAAGATAATGAAGTAGTCTAGGACCTTGGTTTACTACTTTGTTATTCTAACGCTAATTTTAGAATGCTAAAAATAGGTTCACTAAAAATAAGACATTGTGGGTGAGTTTTTCTTGTAAAACAATTGAGCTTCTGTTACTTCCCTCCCAAAACTATTAAGACATTATTAGATTTCAAAGGGGTTCTTCTTGTAGTAAAAGTTAATCATCATTTTTGTAGTGAAGGGCTTCATAAACCAACTTCATGTGGTGGTTGTATTCGAGGAATAAAGAAAGATGGGATTTCTTACTTGTTTACAAATCCATATTTCTAAACACAAAGGGAAAATAATACTTATGTCAGAGTAAGTGCATCAGGAAGGTGCGCAGTTGTTTTTGATGACAAAATTTTTAAAAATCAAAGTCACTGAAGCAGGAGCGATCACTACTAAAATGTTTTAATTGTATGTTGATTGCATGGGGTGTCTGTAAGGACAATTCAGGTTCTTTAGATGTTTACCTGAGCAATTTTTTTAATCTTGAGTTGCTCAAATTTATTTTTAAGTGTGATTTTGTTTAGTAAATTTCTGTATGCACGATGCTTGGGCTTCCAATAATGTTGTTACAGCTGTAATTTCTTTATTTACCCTTAGGTTACTAGTATATATTTTAACCTAACAGCCATTTTAATATGTTTGTATTTTGGTATAGCTAGCAATATGGATAGAAGAAACCAGGGTGTGACTTCACAGGAAAAAGCATGCTACTAGAATCAAATTCTGAGGAGAAATCGAAAGCACCTAAGTATGTTTTTTAAAATACTTGCTTGATACATATTTTTAGCAAATCACTTTCTTAGAAAACCCTCTTCTGTTTTGGCTGTATTTGCAAATTTTTTTCACAGAAAAGCCCCGACTCTTCTGATACTCTTTCAATGCCCAAAATGTTAAATCCCTTTATGAATTTTTGCTTTTCTTTTAAAATAAAATACATTTTCTTCTCCATCCTAGACAATAATGCACCCTTAATACCTGTAAAGAGTTCTATGAGATCTTAGGCAATAAAGAACATTAAGGGATGTGGTTTTTAGGAAAATGTACTGGAGACTGTTTTATGTATCAGAAAATTGTGTTTCAATGGGATTTTACTTAATGGGAATAAAAGAAAATAAATTCCTTGTTGGAATTTATGCTGGATCTTTTTTCCCTGAAGCGTTAGCTCCTCTTCTTCATTTTAAAATTCTCCATTCTGTACACCGTGGCAGTTTGACCTGTCAGCTTTGCAGCCATAGAGATGCCTGGATATTGGCCGGCAGGTCAGCAATTGCTAATTTTACTCTTTCCTCCTGTTGAGAAAAATAATTTCCTGAGTTCCCATCTCTTCAGAAGGCATTCTCTGAAATGGAAGTTATGAGGACAGCCTTAGATGTCCTATAGCCTGACAAATTTCCCGGATTATTATTTTGGAGCGCACGACTGATTGTACTAGATAGAGGGAATAACGCTGCCGCTACTCAGAGTCTGTTGAAACCCTTATCTATCCCAGCCCCCCACTGACTTGTGATTTAATGCCATGTGCTGTGTCCAATAAAAAAAAAACTCCTTCAGGCTGAAACCATATCAGTTTTATTTGTCTGGTAACCACTGTGCACGCGTTAAGACACAATACAAACAACAGTAATGTCTTTGAGACCAGATCCATTATTTACTGCACTTTCGTACAGTGCTTAAACCTGGTGGCAGCTTCAGCATTAAATAATTCAGAACACTGCTATGATCTTGCACAGCGGCGGCTTATGCTGTCTTCTGGGTCACATCTTTCTTCTTGTGGATCCCTGGCTTTGAATGAGATGAGCTTTCGCTTTCCGTGAGAAATCTTTTCCGGAATTTCCTCACTATTGCTACGGGCCAAGCAGGCTGTCAAAGGCTTCACTCAGCAACAAGGCTCTTACCCGACCAAGCGAACGCACGCTGACCTCTCCCCAGAGGACATCCTCCCAAAGGCACGGTTCTCTGCAACGCTGGTACCTTCTGATACCTTGATTCCCATACTTCCCTCCAGCATCACCAGCTGTTGAAGCTGGTAGGCAGCACGGACCATTAGCCCCGTGGGATATTTTTCTATTTTTTAGTCCACAGCAACCCCTTTGTTAACCGTCTGTGAGTTTCTTGAGTTGCAGTTTTAGGGAACAAGGGGGTTCTGGGTTAGAGATCAGGAGGTATCAGAGGTCACCGCATTTCACAGGTGGACTGACTGACCCCGCGCTTGTTGGGAACGCTTACTGAGCTTCACGCTGTATGACGTGATGGCATTTCAGTGCCGTTTACAGCTGCTGATGGAGAGCACATGGGAGCACACACACCCGGGGCAGCAGTTGCTGCACGTCAATACGCCTGCCATCAGTGGATACCCAGTTAGGCACGGCTCCGGTGGAATATGTAACAGGGTATTCTTCCCAGTACCTCCCATACAGAGGAAAGGTCTTTCGTGCTGTCAAGTGCACCACACATAGGTCACAGCACTGTTGTAGACAGGGGACTTGGGGGTTGCTGTTTCAAAATAAGATATACTCCTATACCCATTATTATGCCAAGAGAATAATAATATACCTGTAGTCTGCAAGAGTGTTCTGGTATTCCATGAATGATAAATCTTCCTTTTTATGAAAATTTTGCTTCTGCAAAAGTGTTAAGTCCGTATTTCATCTGCTTCTCCAACTTATTTCTCTAATGAGCATTCCCTCTACTCACTAATTAAATTTCTGACAGATACCTGCTAGCATCTCTGTTCTCACTGCTTTGGGAACAGCTGCTGCACTTTAGTTTGGTTTTTTTTTCTTCTCTTAGAGGTTATTATCAGGGAATTCACCAGTTCCATCCAAACCTGCAGGCTTTCCCAGCTAGCAGGGGCTAATCAGCGCCTCGTTAGACTAAGCTTACGCAGGAGCCTGGTCTCTGACCTCCCTGCAGCTGGGCGCTGGTGGCACCACTGATTACGAGGGGAGGAAGCTTGTGCCTGCAGCCCTGCTGTTCTGACCCCCCAGAGCACAGTTAAGGACACGTTCCCCAGCTACGCATCGCCTTGGCCTTAGCAGAGGTGATAAAAGCAGCCCCACATGGACAGAGGCACAGGATTGCCCACACCACGTAAGGCTCCTTTGCGTCCTTGCATGCCCACTGAGCCTGCAGTGCCTCCGGGTGTCCCTGGTCCTGCGGCTGCCAGCCTCCCCGCCTGGAGCCACCTCCACCCGCCAGCAGGCACCTCCTCTGTAGCACATCTGCGCCAGGCCCTTTCGCTGAGTCTTTGCTCCCAGGCACGGTGTATTTCTTCAGCGTCTGTGGGTTGCACAGGCAGGGAACACGGCCCTCCTGTCTGCTGGATTGACCACGCAGATGTCCCACCGTCCCTGCCTCCAGCAGGAAGATGGCTTTCTGCCACCACAGGGCACCAATCCCACACTGGATTCCCAGTGCACCGGCAGTTTTTATGTCTGAAAAAAGCTATTTATTTTTGGTTCTCACTGATAGTTACCTGCTGCAAGATGACATATGCCTTATCTGAAGAAGAGCTCACCTCACCTCCATAAATCCCAGAAATGTCCTCCCTCCCCTTCCCAAAGAGCTGATGACACGTTCTTGGGCATAACGGGACTCTGCTCATCTCTGGCCGGGCCCTTCGTCTCCACCAGAAAGAAGCGACCGAGGCCTTAGAGTGTGGGCTGCAGAGGGGATGGGGGACGCTGAGGGACACGCCAGCATGTGCTGGCTGCAGAGTCCTGCAGAGCAGGAGAGTCAGGCAGAGCCACTGCGAGGTACGGGAGCAGACTAGCTGTGAGCTCTTTCCAAAATCAGGCTTCTGCCCGAAGTTCCCCCTTCCCCCTGCTGCAAAGACTCACTCTGGCCCAACAAACTTTTTACTAGGAGGAACCCACTGCAGATTTGCTACATGGTTTTCCTAGTCCTAGGCAGACGTCTTGACTATCTTAAGGCATCTCCCCGCACTAGGTTTAGGCACCTGAGTCCTGCCCTAGATGGCAGTAGTAGGACAACGAGGGACGGGGAGCATTTGTCTTCAGTGGGTGCCCTGCCTTGGAAGTGCCACTGCAGCATTGCTTAAACCTCTGTTTGAGGACGCACATGAAAATGAAAACCCGTACAGGTTGCACTGCCAGCGGTAGCTTGTGGGCACGCCAAGATGAAGCACCTCGGAATTTCTACTCATAGGCAGCCAGAGTCCATTCCTCGATGCGTATTGAGATTTCTCTTGCTTGTTACCTTCTACGGAACATAATTATATGAGCTCCTTAGCAGTGGATAGACTTTGACGTCTGATGCTGCCCCGCTCTGGGTTTACTACAGAAGGCTGAAGCTGCCCGCACGCTCGGTTGCAAACGGCACAGGCTGGTATGCTCGCGACTTGGGTTCGTGCTGGTTCGGCAGTGCCCCGAGTAACACTGCAGCCACTCATCCACCCTCCCGCATTTGCATTCCTGGATATTTCAGGAACGCGTTTGAGTTACATTCTTCACCACAGCTGTATTGACTCTGAAAGAGAAATGGTGGCCTTAAAAAAAACCCCACCTCTCTGACTCAGTGAGGGGATTTCCAAATTGTGAACTGAACTTCTTTAATGTCAGAGGTATTACAATTCTCTTGGGTTATTCAAAATACTTGCATGAGTTACCTATTTGCTGTGGCCTTATGGGCTTTGCAAAGCCACTCCTTTTCTTTAGAAAGCACCTTTATTAGACTCTAGCTACCTGAAAAATATTTTGCTGTGAAAAAAAATTCAGGCGACCAAGAAATTTGAAGGAAGCCAGAGTCTTTGCCACAAATGCCTTTAATCTGAGAAATAGCTATGCATTTATGTTATATATGTAGGGGTATGTCTCTTTATACATACGTGAAGATATTTATTTTAGAAGGGCTTTAAATGTATTCATCAGCTTTCTTTCAACATGGGTTCCTTTCTTGCAGTTGAACTCATCGTACTTAAAAGGTTTATAAATAAAATGGTACCAAAATTACAATGCAGAGTTTTTAATCTCACACGTTTTGAACATAGCTGCTTTTCCCTTTGTGGGAATGCAGTGGCATTCTGCCATCGCCCATGCGCAGAACTGCCTGACTGTGGGATTCGTTAAACAGGCATAGCTGACAGACAGTCTAAAGGACTATACTATGTAATGACTTTGACTCAAATAGATGATAATACAAAGAAAGCGTATATGCTGCTGATGTGTCATAGGGGACAAAGGTTTTCCTAGCTACTACGGTAGCAGCACCGCATTTTCCTGACAACAGCATGATAAATGCAGTTTTGGACGTCTGAGTAAAGAAAGGGTTTGTACGTGCAGGGAGAGATTGGTTTTCCTTGGAATAGCTGGAAGTCCTGTAGGTGCTGAGCTCAGCTTACATAAGATTTTTCTCAGAAGGCAAGCTGGGAGTTGGCTTTATGTCCACAAGTCAGTATTTGTTCTCTTCTCTCTGCCAAATCCTTGCTGCTCCTGTGTACCAAATTGATCTCTGGTTTATTATTTTGAAAACAATAATTTGAGTCCATATTTCATCCAGCAATTAATTTTTTTCTTCCTCTTTTTCCTTCCTGCTCATAGTTTGCCACTGTTTGCCGCTGTGCAGTGACTTACTGCACTCACACAGCCCTGGACATATCCCAAACTGGTTAATGATACCCTTCCTACCTCAAATGATTCACCCTTTGCTTCCAAAATGGGAAGTCATTTCTCTTTTCCTTTCCTAAGGACTCTCATATAGTGCTGCTGGAGAAAAACTCTCTGCTATATTTAAATGGCATGCGTGGCTGTATTTCACTGATGCTTGAAGAAGCCCCTCCAGAATTGTTCCAGATGAAAAGACGCGGTGTTAACTCCTGCTGTTATGAGCCGGAAATGCAACAGAAAAACTCTATTTCAAAGTGGACGCAGATGTTGCTCCCTAAGCGAGTTGCCGGGGGTGCCATCCAAAGGATCTTGGTGCCACTTGTCTTCTTCAGCCTGCTACTGGAATACGAACCCCAGCTGCAGCATCCTAGAATGGATAACTTCCAGAGCAGCCTCAATACTCCAACAGACACCTCTCAGCCCAGGGCCACAACACTGCCTTGTAGGGCCTTAGAAGGTATCTGTGAGAAAGGACTTTTTGAAGTCCTATTGCCACTTCCTAGTTCCCACCAACTGGACATAGAAATAGAAGATAATGAAATTTTCCAAAGTAAGTAGGATCGTTTTAAGGTAATGTCTGAGGGTCACGAGATTTTTCAGAGGAACATTTCTGGTCAGTACATATTGTGGCAGCAAAGTTTTTTAAAATCTGCTAATCTCAACAACAGACTCTCACTTCATTAAGCAGAACCATGATGCCATGACTCCCAGCTGTGAATTAGCTAGAAATGTTTCAAAAGTGTCTGTCACTGTAATATCTAAACACTGTGCAGGGGTTATAAAAATGCATGGAGAGCCACTCAGAAGGACAGTAGATCAATTCAGTGATGAGAAGTCATATCATGTTTCATCAAATATAATTCTGTTCATTTATTCAGTCATACCCCACTGCCAGCCATTGTAGGATGCAACAAACGTGATATTCAAAAGACTCTAGGCTTCTCCTAGAATAAATTAATAACATGGGCTCAAACCCCACTCAAAATTTCTGGGCTCACTAAGCAGCCTCCCAAGTGGCCCTCGGAAGACGACAGCTCTGCCTGTGCAAGTGCAGAGGTGATGCACTGAAGGGGACACCTTCATGAGGGAAATGGTGCTTGGCTCGGGAATGCACACCACATCATGTCTGGGGCCACATGCCTGCATGCGTTAGAAGGAACATTCCCATGGACAAGTGCCCCATCGTTGCACCACTTCCCACAGGCTGAACAGTTTTACAAGCTTACTGTGATTACATCTGACCTGCCTTCAAGTCCTTGAAAAGTGCAACCTTCTCCTCTCCTGCCAATTCCCTGCCTGAACCATGGTAACCTTTTGGTGCAAAGAAAGAGGTCACTCAGCTCTGCCACTGTCCTCGTACCTCCTCCCTTCACGAGCCCTGGTGGTATTAGGAGCTTCTCGCTTGAGGACTGCAACAGATCCCTGTGTGCCTGAGCAGGGTCCTTGCTGGACACCTGCATTGCCCACCACAACACGGGACTTTTTCTGCTTTCTTTCTTTCATCTGTTCTTCTCAACCTCTCTACCAGTTCTGCGCTGTGCAATATTGCTGTTTTGTCTTTATCCCAGTGCTCCTCATTCTGCCTTTCCCTGAGCAGCCGGCCGTCGCCGTGCTAGCGGGCTTGTACTGCTGAGTGCTTCCAGCTCGTGAAATCAGGATTTCTGTCTGACCTAGCTCATCTAATGATTGCCTGCAGGTTTTGACAGGAAGGAAAGAGAAATCAGTCTCTGTACAAGATCTTTTTGTGCTGCTAGCACTGATAGAAAATCTTATTCATCAATGAGCTCAACAAGTTCTCAAAACTCAAACAAGTTTTGAACAAAAACCATGTGCTTCTAGTGTGGTCTGAAGTTCAGGAACACACAGGGGGAGGTCGAAGAGCAACGGAAGAACCAGAGGGCTGGGACATTTCCCTGGAAAAGGTGCTGTCTCAGCTTCTAAGTGGATATATCATAGGACAGTCAAGAAAAAGCTGTCAGAAAGATCTCACCCACTGCACTGCAGCATTGGATCAAAGGAAGCATCTTTGCAAGTCCTGAGAAGGCATGGCAGGTGAAGCAAGCGCATGGGACTGCTAGGTCACACCAGTGAAATATATTTGTTAAATGTCTCTTTTTCTCAAATTCCTGCAAGGTATCCCAGCATATATCCAAAATGTACATAAAGACCAAAACTAATTTAACGCAAACTTGGTGTAATCTATTACCAAAAGAAGAGCTGTAATAAGTAGCAAATTTAAGCTCAACCTTAAAAAAGTTCAGAAATGCAAAACTGGACAGTAGGAGAACTAAAAGCATACCTTCTATGTAGTAGCTTAAATTTTCAATATGTTAGCACAGGAATCTTCACATTAAAAGAAGGTTAATAATGTTGCTAATTCTTTCAATTTTATAGTGGATTTTTTACTACTATAAAAAGCATCGACATTTGGAGTCAAATGATAACACCCGTCTTCAAGTTTCATTTTTTAAAGATGATTCTAAACCTCACAGCAAATAAAAATTTCATCTTGTTTGGGGATTTAACTCACTGACTCATTCACTCTTGGCCGTAGCGGGTTGAAACAGGCTATAGCAGGCCTATACCTATCTGAGAGCAGTGTTTTTATTATGAAAGACATGGGGTGTAACCATGCAGGTCAAACATCACCCTCTATTGTGGAGATGAATCAAGATGCCAGGAGTTTTAGATGCTGTTTATCACACTGTTTTTTTCTTATTTAATGCAACATTTCATGTGCTCTAAGCCTTGCCTCTTGGTTTGAATGCAAAGAACAAAGAAGTTTCCCTCACCCATCAACACAAATCTGGGTATCTTCCCACAAAAATCAGCCAGATGCGCAGGGAAATATGGTAGGCAGTTCCAGCAGAGGTATTTATGTCTCTTCATTGCTAAATAAAAAACTGATGGGCATGGAGAACCAGCAGCTGGTTCAATGTATTCACTCCTGGTTTAACAGTCCTCCCACAGAAGTAAAGGGGAGTTCTCGTTACGGTGACAAAGCTCATTGGCATTGGAGGGACAGTGTTAGCTAAAAGCGAGTGCTTTTGGAAATCCCATCAACAGTATTTTCAAAGCAGACCCAGCGTTACTGGCCAGTTGCGCACTATCGTATAACGTAATAGGCGCAAATAGCTTTTTCACTCAGACTAGAGGACAATAAGCTGAAAAAGGGAGAGGGTTTTCTTTTTGGGATGCTGAAGGACATTTGCCATGCCAGGTGGAGTGCTCTGCTCTCTATTTCTTCCCTCTGCTAAAGCAACATTTCCTATTTTGTCCTGCTTTTTCCCATTTCCTCCTCACGCCATTACCAAAGTTTGTTTTTTGTCACTGTGACATCTTTACCCTGGACAGAAATGCACCTAAATAACCCCGTGAGCCCGCTGCCAAGGCGGGGGACGCGGAGGGAGGTGTGCCGCCGGGACCCCCTCCCGGGGACGCTGCACCTTGTCCTCACACGCTGCCTGCGTGCCCTTGCTCACCTCGGGCCACGGCCTCCCACCTGGACGGTGGCTTTTGGCTTCCAGCAAAACAGGGCAGTGGTAAAGGAGCCCTTTGGTCGCTTGACCCCATCCACAGGCTGGATCCATCCAGGCATCATCACCCACCAGAGGCTGTTTATTTTTTTCATGCCTTTTACTGGCTCCATGGCAAATGCTGTAAATACTGCCTTTTATCCCTCTTAAAACTCAGAAGAAATGTGAATGTTGTCTTAGTACATTTGAGACTGAACTCCTTTGAGAGAAAAACAAAACACGTTTCGCATCCAGTTATTAAAAGTTTTCTCCAGCGTGTGTGAAGGGGCTCTTTATTTTGCAGAAATATGAAGTGGAGAAGGTCCGTGGCCCATAGTCCTACTGATGTGGGGTGCTCATACCCTCTGGTTGGCTCAGAGCAGCAGGAGGGATGTTTATTAACCTCCCCAAGAACAGTAATTTCTGCATCTACAGTATATTTAAATCACTTTTAAGGGTACGACTGAAATTCCAGGTAAAGGGTTTGGGTTCAGCTATTGACAGCACAAGAGACCAGGAGAAAATAAAGCAAAAGATTATATCTGTTGAGGGACCAGGGGGCTGGGTGGGAGAAGTTGGTGCTGATCAGATGTGAGGCCAGGACTGCAAAGTGCAGAGCTCAGCCTGATGCTTATTTCAAGCAAAGAGTTATAAAAAAAAAATATAAAAATATAACAGAAAATGAGTGGGAGCTTAGGGAACTCAGCATCTGTCCTTTTGAAAGTTCTCCACCCTTTGGGATAGCCAGGGCATGGTTTGCACGAAAAGTCTACTTCTGCGCTCTTGCTGAGTTTTTGCTTTCTCACACTGAATTTGTGCAGCAATGGCTTAGTGACGTGCATGTCGGAAATAGGAGAATATGTTTGTTCATTTACTCAAACACAGGCTGGTAACACCGGTTCAAAATATTATATCCTTCCAGTCTTGTGGTAGAAGAGCGACAGCACATAATAAGGGCGCAGAAATATGCATCATCGTTCTACTATTTTGCTTTTTAATCCCATTTGAATGTTTTTTACAGGTTTTCTCGCATGGATTTTCTGCATAGATTTCCCCTCCTCCTTGTTTCTGAAAAGTGGCAGCGCACGTCACGGAGAAAAGGTGGACTGGGCAGGGATGCTGCTGTGACCTGGACCAGTGCACCAGCCCTGCGCACCCCCACTGCCCCTTCCTCCTCCCCATCTCCCCTGCCCGAGCCACAGCTGCTCCTCTTCATTTTGGAGATGGCCCTTTCCTCCAAGCACGGATATCCTACCATTTAACACGAGGCGAATACAAACACTGGTTTTGTGTTGACTTAGCCCCAGCTGCTCACCTTTGGAAGCTGGAAGGTGGCTGAAAGTCTCCGTGAGTAAACACTGAGCTGAGGAAAACCTGTTTGGATATTGCAATTGTAAAAGCTTACATGTAAATGCGAGTGATTGTACATGCTCACAATTACTAATCTGTGCTAGTAGGTAAACAGAAATGTCAGTGGTCAGGGAACAAACAGGTTTACACATCCTGTGTGGAAACCCGGGGCTGTGCGCTTCTTCCATTGTTTGCTATTTACATTATGAAAATAAAATTGACAGTTAAGATGCCAGAGGTTAAAAATATTCTGCAAACTTAGCTGAAAAAAACCAACTGTCAAGAGTTCAGGTAGTTTCTATTTTATTTTATGTGCTCTCAGTAATACATTCACACTCCAAGAGGCTCTCATATAAATATTTGCTCACAAATGCCAGCAGAACGGAAAACTACATAGTGAATCCTGATGCTTTGAATCAGGATCCAAGGCTAAATTGACCAACTGTTTTAAATGGACTGCCTTGGTAAATCTGCTGCCTCACTTCCAAACGATCTCATTACTCTTTATCATCCAAATATTTATGGAAAAAGTGTTTACTTCTAATTTTGAATAAGCCCCTATATTTTCAAGTATCATCTGCAATGTTGTATAGTGATCTGCTGGAGGGCTGCATCCTCAAACGTTGTAAATCAAAATAACTACAGTGAACTTAGAGGAGAGACCTTCGTATAAATGAGCTGAAGATCTGGCCAGCCTAACCAATGCGAAGAATTAACTGTTTTATTTTTAAACTGTCGGTAAATTAAGTTAAACTGCGATGTAATGGTAGTAATGCAATTGGTAACTGGCTTCTAAGCTTTACCAGATTCTCATCGTAATAGCTATTAGGAGGCAAATCAATGGCCTTCACTGATGACTTACAAATATGCTCTGTAATATCCTCTTCCCTTTGCTGTGGATGTTCCGAGGTTCAGGGTCTGAAAAATTAACTTTGTCTTCCCTGTGGACTCCTGTCTGAAACCTCAGCTGTCTCGAGATCAAAGAAGATCCCTTGTCTGTGTTGTCATTTTGAGTGACAGATCAGCAATGTGTAATTCAGTAGATCAACCCCTACTATGAAAATAATAATACCTCTTCCTTAGTTAGATCGGTAAAATCAAAGTGATGGTCTAACACAACTTAATTTCATCCTTCAGAAAAAAGTCACTCTTGAGCTCACTGTAACTTCAGAGATCTTTTTTTGTAACTGTTTCCTAATTAACCCTTTCACTGCTCAAGCCTGTGCTTCATTTGTCTTTCCTCACTACATTGCATTTTCTTTTTTCTTTGCTTCTTCTTCCCCCTTCTTTTGGTAGTTGGGAATTTTTTTAATGAAACAATTCGGAGGGAAATCTACATATGGAGGCCATCAGGAAGCAGTGCATCTTTGTGGCAGCAGGGCCAGGAAACCCAAATTTCTGCAAAATCTGCCAACAATGTCAGCCAAATTCTCCTTGAACATCTGTGTGTGTCACAGAGTTCTTCCTGAGGTCATAAAAGGACACTTCTACACACTGCAAGAGAAACCTGCTATGTTAAAGCTCAAAACTGGTGAAGATGAGAAGCACAACTGAGCTTTTGGGCTGTAACTGGGAGGTGAGTCGACAAGCCATTTGTGGGGGAACCACATTTCCATTTACAGGGAGAAAAAGGAGGTGCACAACGTCCCTTTTGACAGTGTGGTCACTGCTCTTCTTGCCAGATTTGAGGTTAAATTTTTCCTAGGTGCTGACTTTTAAGGCATACATAATCCTGAGTGCACTGGAGGTGTAAGCATTTGAATACACGCTTGGAAAATTTCTAGCATGTGGCCACATGCCATATAGCATTTGCGATCCCGATATCTATGGCAGCTGGGCTTTGTAGCTGGAAATTGCAGAAGGGCCATGTGGGATCAACTGGTTTGCTCTGCAGTAGTGACCAGTACCGGCTGGTTCAAAGGAAGACGCACAAACCATTGCAATAAGGTTTTACAGGATAGTTTGTCCCTAAGGTGGTTAACCTCTCATTTTTGCTTAAGGATGGCTCACGCAATGGCACGTAAAGGGTCAGCAATTCTGAAGGTCTCGCTACTTAAAAAATATTTTCATGCTATTAAAGTTTTACAGAAATGTGTTGTTCACGTAAATGTCCAATCCTTGTTTCTTTGTGTTTTTAATCTTGTTATATTTTTGGCATCAGGGTAACTTTAGTAACAGGCTCCTGGTTTCCCTAGCGCTTTCAGGCAAAAGAAGTTCTGCCTTTTAGTCTGCCTGGAGATGCAAATTCTCTTTCCAACTCTTGCCTTTGCGGGAAGGTCTGGGAATTAATTAGGTTAAATCCAACTATTCAGAAGACATGGCTATCTCTAAACACATCAGTTCCACCACCCAGTTCGTTGTTTCACAAGTGCTCTTGTAAACTCATGGGTGACAAGAAAGAAGCATCCAGGGTCAGAAAAAAGAGGGATTTAATGTTAAAGACTATCCTCTGTGTTACCTTGCAGGAAGACAAAAGGGACCATGAGAGATGTCCAGAGAAGGGCAACGAAGCTGGTGAGGGGTCTGGAGCACAAGTCTTATGAGGAGCGGCTGAGGGAACTGGGGTTGTTCAGTCTGGAGAAGAGGAGGCTGAGAGGAGACCTTATCTACAACTACCTGCAAGGGGGTTGTGGCGACGAGGGTGTTGGCCTCTTCTCCCAAGTAACCAGCGATAGGACAAGAGGAAATGGCCTCAAGTTGCACCAGGGGAGGTTTAGATTGGATATTAGGAAAAATTTCTTCACTGAGAGAGTGGTCAGGCATTGGAACAGGCTGCCCAGGGAGGTGGTGGAGTCGCCATCTCTGGAAGTGTTCAAGAAACGTGTGGATGTGGCGCTTCAGGACATGGTTTAGGGAACATGGTGGTGCTGGATTAATGGCTGGACTTGATGATCTTGAAGGTCCTTTCCAACCTAGTGATTCTGTGGTTCTGTGATTCTGTGATATTTATGGAACATCAGTCAATGGATGACTCATTCCTTCCCTGCTTTTTTTTTTTTATTTTAATTTTTTTATTTACTTCCTTACTTTGGCAAATTTTTCAATTATTCTTGCCAATAGCTTGTACAGTCCTTGACCCAAAATGTGAAAGGATTATTACTGTTTAGGTTGAATGGCAGATTCCCTCTCTCTGATGGCTCCTATAGTTACTCTCATACATAAGGACCCAACACGTTGAGTTATCTCATGTCTATTTTGTTACTACTACATTTTTGTGTTGCTGTGATCTTAGACACCTGGCTTGGTCCTACAGTTAGGGCTGTTGGGTGCTAGGTCTGGTACTGAGAGAGTTCTTTTTTGCACTAATGCACTGTATAACAAGTAAATAAATTCAAGGCCCTCCGGCATTGCCAGAGTAGCAGGGGTAAGTCAGGCTTAGAGTATCTGTGAACGTCGGTGTGAAGCATTTGCTAACTTTTCCCCCTCAAACTAAAAGGCTAGCCAAGGCTGAAAGCAGAGGCACTTCTGCTGTCTTATATCACTAGTTCTAACAATTTCACCTGCCCCTTTTTCACCGCAAGCTGTCCACATGAACCCTGCCTTTCACCAGCCTCCAAGCTTCCAGCTGCCCACACCTGTAGCTGCCGGGAGAAGGAGAGTCGGAGCGGCGGGTGCTGAGCTGCGGCGTTTCCTCGGCTTCTCGGGGAAGTCTCTTCACATTCGCTCAATCAAGCCGAGTACACGTCGTGTCATGATGAGATGTCGTGTCGGCTGGGTGACAAAGTGCCACCACCGAAGCTGAGGCAGTGCAGTAAGACACTCTCCACCATTCCTAACCGCCCGTCCGACCTCGCAGGTAGAAGCGCGTGCTGTTTGGGACGCCGGCCTGCGCAACGAATCAGCTGCTGCGTGTCTGAACGCAAGGTGGAGCGATAAAACAAAGCGTATTAAGAAATCAGTCCACTGATTCTCTTTATTGATATTTCCTCCCAATACCTTTCCACGTGCATAAACTGCTTTGACATTTTCAGACTCCTGCACCGAAAATACCAGGATATTAATTTCCATCTGATGAGAACAAGAGATTGTTTCATGTCACAACATTGGATTTGCTCAATTTGCCCAACTGAATTAATGTCAGGATTTTGTTTATGTTAAAAGTTCAGGATGCTTATTAACTTTTGGGAGAAAACACAAAAGCTCTCTTATATACCTTTACTGTATTAAAAAAAAAATCTTTGATGTGTTCAGCATGCGACTGTTTGAAGTTTCAAATAGTATATACCAGGCGAAGCGTGGAGCGGAGAGCCTTTACTTTGGTCCCTGAGTCATTTGACCTGTGATTTCATCCAATAAGCAACTAATAAAGACAAAATTTAGATACTGGAACAGATTTCCTTATAAAATTGGACTTTTTTTTTCCCCTGTAGTATCACAAGTCAGGGTATGTTTGTAATTGCTTTAGCAGTCTCAGAGTCTCAGCAGCCTCTGCATGCTTATAGAAATTAAACTACTTTCAAAGAGAATAGCAAGCCGTAGAGTCAGAGAGAGAGAGTTTAAAACCCTTCACATTCATTAAAATGTATTTGAAGAATGATAAATCTTCCCTGCATGTCAGACAGCCATCTTTTCTGTTTTATTTTAAAAGCTACTTTTCAGAGATCTGAGAGCAAACAAGCATGCAAAGGCTTCTTTAACTGCACCTTTTTTTACTTTTTTCCCCCTCTCTAATAAAAGAGTGTTTATGGCTTCATACACAGGACTGGAAAGAAAAGGATGTGAGTATGAAAGATTAAAGGGATAAAATCCCCAGGCTACATTTAAAAGTAATTTTAAGAAGCTTTATTCAATAAAGAATATGAAAATCAATTCATTCCCCTTTTCGAACCTACAAAACTATTGCAACTTCCTTTTTTCCCTTTTTTTTTTTTTTTGCACTTATATAATGTTATTACTTGGCATCAGCTTTTATCCGAACCTAATGAAGGTTTGGCAAAACCTAAATACAGTAACGGCATTTTCCGCATTAATTGAGCATACGACATCAAACGATAAGTTTTAGAAACAATCTCACATTTAACTAGAAGACTAACCAACTTTATGCAGACACAGCATTGCAATGAATTGTTTCCAATTTGGAAAATTGGTGTTAAGTGGGATAGCTGTTTCTACTGTCAGATTTATGGTGCTGTCTGTTTTCATAAACACAGATTATTTAGAAAGAGAAGGAAAATCTTCAAGCGCTGTAATTGTCACCATCCATTAACCTCACTAAGGCAGGAACAATTTACATCGGCAGAGTCCCAGGGTTTTCTTTTCAGCTTGCTTACCCATAAAACTATAAAATGCCATCTCTATATTGTCAGCGGAGTATATAATTTATGTATTCCTACCATATAGTATTAAGAATGCTACACTAATTTAGTTGAAAGGAGACATAAACCACATCTAATATATTTGGTAATTACGGCAAGTGACTTTGCTCATTCTCTGTGTTCAGCCATGCCTCCTATTCGGGGCAACGGGAACAATATTGCTCTATACTCCCTCTGCTATGTGCACCGCGGAAGTCATCGTCCTTCTTCATATTGCTGTCCGCTTCCAGAGAGTCCTCTCACCTTCCCTTTCATTCACAGTTGCCACTGTGCTCTGTGACAGCCGCAGTGAATATCTCACGCTGAGACATCGTAAATCCACGGCGCCTGATGCCATCTGACCTTCTGATCGTGATTTTCATGCAAAACAAATGTGCCCTAAATCATCTGGAATTATGCATTTTCCTGCCTTCCCTACAGGAAAAAAAGCCTTTGGATGTAAATATCTACCCCTTTTTGAAAGGCATCTTGCATCTGCTCTGAAAATAGGTAGCTTCCTAATGATTTTCCGATGTATTTTAGAGCCGCAAAAATCACAATTAGCATATCACGACACAAAGCACCTTTTTGGGGAGGATATTCAGAGAGGCAAAGCATTATCTAAGGACGTTACCTAATTTCTATTCCTTCTCTCATAGGTTTTCTCCATGACCTCGGGACATTTGCTTAGGATAAAATTTCCAAGAGGGATTTGGACATTAAGCCTAGATCTAGAAAAAGGCTTATGTGATTAAAATGGAACTTAGGGAGGTTTTAAGTACCTGTGACTGAGACTGCGATCCTGCCAATTCCTGCTCAACTACAGCTTAACCTCACAGGCACCTAAGGAACATATGGGCCTGAATTTTTAGTTTTTCTTAAAATGCTCTAGAGGCATAAGGTACTGCAAAAGACATGAAGACACCCATTCCGAAGCACACAAACATTCTTTAGCAGCATATATGGACAATAAATGCCTAAAGCAAGGCACAGTGGTTTGATTATAGGAACTGGGTGCCTCTTTTCTTCTCATGCTGGGCTTGTAAGTGACAATAGTAGTGACTTCCAATTAACAAGGTTATGATATTCATATATTCCCAGGCCTAATTCCCAATTATTTTAGTAGGAGCTGACAGCACATACAATTCTGAGATTTGATCTTTGCTTTTGAAGATGTGACTTACATATTTTTGGCGATGTCACTTGCAGTATCTCTGGACCTTAGTCATTCATCTGCAAAAGGGGCTTGAAGACGCTTCCCTGCTAACCAACATGTTATGCTAGGTAAGTACATTAAAAAAACATGTCGCTCCCAGGCACTAATGGAAATCTATACCAGATTAGTTTTGGTTGAATTCTACCCAGTTAAAATTCATTTTGCATGAAAAAAGTTTTAAGTGCAGAACAGCCCCAGGAAGAGTTAGGAATTAAAGTTGCACAATGATAAGTGCTGGAATCGCCGTGAAACAACCGCCTTAATATTCTGGTCCTCTGAAATTTTAAAGGAATTTGGACATAAGCCTTTTTTCTTAAGCTATTTAATCAAATTTGTCAAAAAACTAGAGCAAACAAGTACCACATATCAAAAGAGACTGGCTCCTCAAGAGTGTTTCAGCATGTGACATATTTGTTGTGCTAACGTGACAGTTATTTGTGCAAAGTTATATGCTGGTCACAGGAAATGATGCACAGTGTAGTTTATAGGAACTTACTACATTTTGCAAAATGTCTCATACTGACTTGCTGGTCTGCCGAATCTGCACAAAGAATTGGAATCTAAATGTTACTGATGTAAACCTCTGGTACAAACAAAATCTTAAAACTGGAATATTTCTCTTCAATCTGACATCTTTGTTTTGTTTTGTTTTCTAGGCAGTTGTTTTACTAGGTAAGAAACTGTTTTAATTATTTTGTAGAATATTTCTTCCCTGTTTATATGCGTCTTGTCTAAACTAGCTTGAAGTAACTCTTAACAAGGGATCTTTGGGAACCATTTTACTTTAGAAACTGTTTCACAACCTCATAGATATTTCTGCTTGGAACTTACCCCTGTTATTCTTCTCAAAAACATCATTTGTTAAAATAATCACATTAATTTTTAATCCTTGCAACCATTCCTTTCCGAGGCTTTTCAAGGCAACAGGCAGCACCTAATCCAGCTCTCTACCCTCCTCCTTCGGCCTCCTCTGCAGTCACTTACACACGCCATCTCATTCTTCATTTGCTCCTCGGGCTTTCTAGCCCCAGGTGACCACCAACACCAGCACGCTGTGAGATGGATGAGCCTGGAGCTCAGCTTCGGGCCAGGCACTTGAGGAAGCTGGTAAACTTGACCATGGCTGTAAGCTGCTGGTGCCACAACCGAGAGAAGCAGGGATCTTCCTGACCGTGCTGCCTGAGCGGACACCTCCACCTGAGGTCTCCTGCTGTCCTCATACCAACCTCTTTGCACGCTCTCCGCAGAATTCCTGCTCCAAGAGCACCGAGGGCAAAAGAAGCAGCATCAATATTTTGCAGAGCTGTCATTCAGACTACATCGCTGCTGTGCTAAGCCCTGTTTTATCTTAAATAGTTTTGCCCACTTTCCGCTGGCTTAAGTAGCTCCCGCCTGCATGCTCTCCAGTTTCGTCTCAGCTGTCCTGGCTCTGTATCTGGGAGACTTTTCGGCTTGCTGTGTTTACTGAGTTGGTTGGTTGGTTGGTTTGCAGGCTTTTCCATATCTGAGCTCAGCTGTGTGGTTTGTTTAGTTCTTGGAGACTGGGGTTGGACATTTGAATTCCTAGGTCTTGTGTGTCTGAAGCCAGCCAGTTTGGTTTTACAAAAATATTCTACGGTATGACAGGCTCTTGAATAGTAATCAGTGTTCAGCAGCGATGACAGACAGCAGTATCCACAGGAACTGGGTAATCGATGGAGACTCAAGTAATTGACATGTTAACAGTAAAAAAAAATTAACTCGTTCTAGGAAAACGAATGGCATGGACTCATGAATGGTACTTTTTTCAAAAAGGTTGTGATGTCAATATCAATAACTGGCCCTTAGAATACTAGCATAAATGGCAATATTAGTGATGGCTGTGTCCCTGAGGGAAGAAAACAATCTGTCACAAGGAAACATAATGGTAAATTAGTTACAGTATAATAAAAACAATAGATACTTAAAGCCTAAAGGCTTATGTGTATGTTACAATTACTACAAAAGGTCTTAATATGTAACTGCTAATGACTTAATCAAATGTTTGAATTTCAAGTCCTCTCCATGACAGCAAATTAAGACCTTTTGAAACTGGAAGTTCTTTGGGGCAGGCACCTATCTTTGAGAATGGGCACGTGTACTGCGCTGCAGTATCCCACCCAGATCTCTGGGCTTAGGGTACCCCAGTAAAGGGAACAGTCATTAAGACCAGATCTCGCAGGCACTTGAGATGAAGAAGGTCTCATCTTCTAAGGGGTCACACGGTACGTAACAGCTTACTGTAATCTATATTGCAGGGTATGGAATTTATACCATCTCATTTTTCACTGGCTGGTCATAGCATTTTTCCTTCCTTCTGTGATGTTATCATCATAATGTACGTACATTAAGTACCTGAAATGACCTAGTTCTGAAATGACGTAACTTTCCACACCTTGCCAGCAAGAAGATATCAATAAAAACAAGCAGTTAGATTTACTTTTATGTTGTTTTCTATAAGCTACCACTGACAAAAAAGGCCTCCGCTACCTTCTATTTCTAGCTTTCCGTAGGAGAGGAGATGCCGGTTTATTCAGGAGCTCTACTGCCTTTGCTGTAAGAGTCCTCTGTTAGACATAAATTAGTCTGTATAAATATGAACTGCACTTGAGAAAGTTACTCCAAAAACGCTGGTGTGCTGCTGTCTGACAGTCACGCAGCCAGTGGGAGCAAAGACGTATAGCACTGCCGTTTTTCACAGAGGGAACAAAGGGACACGCTAAGTTACTACGTCTCTTCTTTGTTGATATTGGACACTTACTCCGGACAAAGTGATCCAGAGGAAGATAAATAAAAAGACTTTGATTTTTCAAAATAGTGACTTTGAATTGGCCGGAAAAGAAAAATAAAGAAAGCCAGTACCATGTTACCACATGCCAGGAGACAGTGGTAAGTTTTTATTTTTATAGCACATTCTGGAAAACATCAGGGAAGGAAAAAAAAATCATAGAATCACATAATTATAATCCTCTATATTAGGAATTAAAATACATTTTTGTGTCACTTATGTTTTAGAATCTTTTGTACATTTTAGATATTTGACAATACTAACAATTAAAGAGATGAATGAAAAAAGAAATATAAATATATCTGCATTTTGGTGAAAGGAAAATATCAAGATAAATGTGTCTCAGTTTCTGAGCTTATACCTTCAAAAGTGATCTTTGATGTTTCTGTTGGCTGTAGTGGGCCTCTGGACACTTGGGAAGCTCTCCCCACGTGTCTGGTTGCAGAACAGGGACTTCATGCGGTAGGTCTTTGAATGTTCACCACTTTACAGAGAAAAGGCTCTGGTCTACTGGTTACCACACTGTAACCAATGCAAGGTTAGAAAGAGGGAAAATGGAAGAACTGCATCATTTTCATCCTTGTGTCCAAAATAGTAAGTCCATTAAAATGTCAGCTATATAATATACTTTTTGTTAGTTTACAGTGAAAGCGGCTTCTGGGCTTTTGTGGAAACCTTAATTCTTTCTTCTGAAGTTTATAAAAAGCTCTGTCACTCTTATATAGAGATCCGATCCTGAATGACCTCCGCAGGCCCCAATGGACTACGTATGTGGGTTCTTCTGGCCACACCGGAGACCGTTTTGTCATTGTCTTCAAGACCTTCCATGGGGAAGGCTAGCTGGACCGTGCTGTAACACCAGCCTGACATTTCACGGAGCTGAGCACCTTTGAAAACTGAGTGCACCTTGTAAATAGAGAAAAGCAGAAGCTGAGGCTTCTTGAGGCCAGGGAGGCAACGAGCCAAACCGGGGCTGCACAGCCACACGGCTACAAGCCTCTCATGTGATGCAGCGACAGAAGGGCCGATGCGTGCCTAAAACGGGCGTATCACAAGTTCCTCATTACTGAACACGGCCGATAATTGCCTGTTGATAATTCCATAGAATGAAATCCCTTTTATATCAGTATAAAGGTTGTTCTCACACAGCATAATGTACTACCTGGCAGAGAGATCCCTGCTTGTTCCTAACAAGCCAACTCAGGCGTCAGAAGCGTCACAATCATATTTTCCAATGCTGATGCTGGCAGTACAACACCCCTGTCTCATCAGCATGACTCAGACCCAACCTGGATGGAATAAAAACTGTGACCAAAGGGCCAAACACTCCACAGAAGTTATTTCAGAGTGATTTTCAAAGACAAAGAGAATGACAAGCAGATCTCTAAACATTTTGAGAGATGGCAAAATTCATAATTTATAAATTAAATGTATAATTTTGTCTTCTATATATTAAATAAATAAACAAATAATTTAAAAAATCCTACCGATTGATCGATTATATCACATCTAACATAGTGAAGGCCTGATCTCTGCTGGAGTCACTGCTACTAGTATAAAATGAATGAATAATAACACCAATAAGAAAGAACAGCTGAAGACCTAGACTGGAGTATTCAAATGTTAGAAACCCATGGGCTTTAGGAAAAAGTGGAACCAAAGAGATCATAAAGTTAAAAGCTCTTTTGAAGTAATGCAATTGTTCGTAATCAAACCCAAATCTAAAGAGGTAACTATCCAATGAACAAAGCGTCCAAAAGAGGGGAAAAAATGATGAAGCAATATAAAAAAAGAACTTCCTATTTCAGGATGTATGCACAGCGATAGAGTCTTTCCATCGCAGGCAATACAGCATTCTTATCACTAAAAAGTAGTCATTCTTTCAAATCATAATAAAAATTACCCACAAAACACAGTTTTAAGTAAAAAAAAAAAAAAAAAGCCCAGAAAGAAAAAAAAAATTGGAGAAGTGTTATCTTCTCTTGGCTCCGGCAGCATTTTCTAAAATTCAAATACAAATTGTGGGCTCAACACAGTTTTATTCTAGTAAATGTAACAGGACAAGATCTTTAGTATTCATAACAAAAATAATAATCCTTTTGGACTTCTACTGACTACCTTAATGCAGTAGCATTTTGTAGTGGTGTGTTCTAATATGTAATTGTGTGCAGTGGAAAAGGGCATCTCTTTTTGGAGTTTTAGATTTATTGTCTTTCAGTTTCTTTGAAAGTCAGTCTGCTCTTCCATTTTTGAGAGAACAGAGACTACCAGGCTCCTTTTTTTTTTTTTTTTGAACAATCCTTTTCTTACGATATAACTACCATCTCCTTCAGTTGTTTGCGGTGTCCCCTCAGACTCTTTCTTCCGTCCTCTACGTCCTCTAACACCTTGACATTTGCTTGCTTTCGCTTGATCAGTGTTTTGATATTAACATAATGGAATTCAGATATGATATCCACAGTTAGATATCCACAAATGCAACTGTATCAGAAATGTCACCATTTCTTCTATCATTCCAGTTATATTATAAGGACTATTATCTGCTTTCATTCTTAATAGCCTACCATGTTGTTTGTTCCTACTTTCTGTTTTCTCTGTCGTGGACTTTGATGTTTATAGTAGGATGCTGAAAGCAATCTAAGGAATCTAGGTGAGATGGAATGGGCTAAAAGGAACAGGTACCCTTTTGCAACAATTTTCCTCTTTTCTTTTAATCTCACAAATCTCAGCAGCCTCTATGGAGAAAGGAAGTAGACAGACCAGCATTTAAAATATGTCCCTCCGGCTCACCATTACTCCTTTTTCCCGTAGACCCAAAGGAGTCAAGTTCATAAACTTTGGAAGGGATTTCCTCACCATTCCCTCTGTGCACAGGTCCTCTCCCACCTTGTTGTTCTACCTTGAAAAAGTATCCCTAAGGATGCCAAGTTTCAGCTAGCCATAGCTAGAAACAGGCAAAAAAAAATGCAGACATAAACATAGTATGAGTGAAGAAGAAGAGGCTACTCCTGTGTCTGCACCCTCATAGCCAGTGGCCAACTACTATAAATGCCAGAACATACAGCGTGGGCAAGTAATCAGCTTTACCCAAAGCTGTCGACTGTACAACCTATACAGACTATACAGGGTTTAGATCAATGGCTCATTTTTCTTTACAGTCCTCTCGACTCCAGCAAATAATCCTGTTGACTTCAGAAGGATTTTAAGTCGCATGAATCAAGGCCATTAGATCTGCTCCTGGAGAATGTGATTAGTTTCCTTAACAAAATCTTACTGTCGGTATCCTTAATTGTAATCTGAATTCTAAGCCGTTGCTTATGGTGTCATACACCCTGTGGCAGAAATTGCCTGCCTGGGACCTTAAGGAAAATACACATCACAAAACTGTCCCAGTGAGTAAACATGTTTGTGACCTGAATCTACTTTTGCTTTCTAAAGGCTAGTTTGAGAGAGTTGCAAAACCTCAGACTCCCCCGGTTCATTCATTGCAATTGTTGCTCATAGTTGTGGTTGTTTTCCTTCGGACGCTCATTCTCCCTTTCCTGCTCGGTGTCCTGTTTTGCACTGTTCACTCTCTCAGGCCATGGAAATAGCTTCCCTTGGAAAACAACACTGGGAATCCGCAGCTTAAAAATGTCACAGCAGTGCAGAAAGGGTTGCAGAAAAACATTCAGAAGAAAAAGACAAGTTTTCAGGAATGCCTTTCAGCTCAGAAAGTGGTCTTTTACAAAATGGGATACACTGATGATACATAAACTGAATTTCTCAGAACTACCAGTACGTGTCTGTAATGGAACAATGTTTTCGCTTTGCGTTAATGAGAACTAGGATTAATAGTTAATGACAAAGACTTCAGGTTAAAATTAGAGCACTGTTTTGTTTTGTTTCTTGAGAAGTAGTGAACATTATACCAATTATAATTAATTAATCTATAATTCACCAATTAAATCCTTCAGTTCAGCCTTTGGTATATTCTTGGCTAAATACGTTCTTCAACAGCAGTAGCCTTCAACCAGTTTTTTTCTATGCATCTATTAAAAATCTTTTCCCTCAACTTCCACCTAATCCAGCATGACTGCTGCAGCCTGAACGCAGAATTTCTGCCAGGCATCAGATGAAAACAGTCACATATATGTGATTTCCACTCGGGAGAGCTGTAAGAATACACTGCAGCATGTTGAAACTTCAGTTCCCACTAAAAAGGAGTGGTGCATACAGTCAATGCAATCTATTTTCCTTGACTTATTCAGCAAAAGGACTGTGCAAACCTAAAGGTGGGGTCTGTGATCCTTCTTAACCTTAGAAGAACTCTCCCCATGAAATTAATTATGCTTTAAGGTACTGCTCATCACGAGGAATGAATTCCCTGAGAAAATCATTAAAGAAACAGTGTATCTCTACAGAACACTTCTGGATCGTGAGTGCTGAAACAGGATCGGAACTTTTACATCAGAAGTTGCATTCGGGTAAATATTTTTATTTTTCCCAATAGTGTAGAATTGATATTTCTTTTGCATTTGCAAATATAAATTCATTATCCATTTGCACCCTACATCTACAATTAGTTCTAACTTAAGGAATAGTTACAGCAATAAAATCGGGTAGCAGCTGAAGCAAAAGGCAACAAACATCAGTGATTTGTACAAATCCCATTTCCAGTTGGAATGGTTTCTGCTGTTACATGATTATAACTGTGTCAAAAGACATTTTCCTTCAGAAACTTTGGCTCTTGTCTTGCCAAAGTAAATATTCTTAATCTGCTCTAATTTTCTGCCATTCTTTAAGGACCAGCATACCTCTGTTTGAGGCTTTATAGTGTTCGATCAATGATTGTTTCAAGGGATGTCAAGACTGTCTATACAGCCCATTCTGTGCAGTCATCTACCTTTCTAGAAGACTGAACATACAAAGCATTTTAAGTCTGACAAAAAATAATTGTTTTTTCTCTGAGCGATTTTTTGTGACCTGTCCTTTTCCTCAAAGCAGTAGAATCTCTCATCTAGCATTTCTATACAACAATCACACTTATTCTTCTCCTGTTGTACTGTTTCTAATTGTACCTCTTTACATTCCATGTCTCAAAAAAGAAAAGGAATGCAATAAAGAAAAAAAATTGGATTATATAAATAACTTATTCATTATACAATTGGAGATAAAATATAAATTTTTTCAGCATTTTCCATTACAAGATCTTATTTTCAACTGCTTACATATTAACCTATCACTCTGGGCCTGGATAGTGCATGGTAGCTGGCTGGCTCACAGTGATTTTTTTTTAGAAAGTTTTAGCAAAACCAATGCAGTCATTTTGAAGAACAAGATTAAAAAACATGTTTTTTCAATGCTAGAAAAGTTTTCAGAAAGTTAGCTGTGGCATCCACCATACTTTGGAACAGATGGATGAAAACTAATAGACAGCTAATGCTTGTATTTGGGATGTGCTCTTTTATTACCTCATGCCAGTAAAATGATTTAATTTGGACAAGATGAAAACTTTGGAAATTTGAAATCTGCAGATTCTCAGTAATGGTTTGCTCAGGGCTGGTACCTAAATTCTTCAAATGTTTGTTATACTTTGAGCCAGCAGCTGAAGGATGTAGGCTCCCTGCATTTCCATGGAATGACTGCTCTTTGCTGTTGTTGGCTAATGCAGCACTTTAGACCCAAACTAAAATTAGGGAATTTATTTTCTGCTTCCACTGCACAAAAGAGGATAAAATGGCTCAATTAAGGCACAAGAGAAACAAGTCAGAACTGATGTATTGGGCAACAGCAGCAGAGTTTGAGGTAAGAAAACTGAGACTGAGGAAGAAGAGACATTGAAAAAATGTAAAAGGAATGGCAAAGAGCTTCAAGCACTGGGCTAAGAAGAAAACCAGATCAACTGAAGGGGGATGAGGTTGCAAATTACAGGATTAGAAATGAGTCAGAGTGGGGAAGGCTGCTCAGTGGCAGAAAGAATGAAATAAGGACCAAGGAAAGGCAATCGGTCAAATGAGTTTCATGAGGAGCAGCCAAGGACACAGAACAGCTGTTGGGGACAGACCAAGATATTTTCTGCACCAGAGTAAAATGTGATAGGAATAATCAAAATCAGCAGCCACCAAGCTACTGGGGGGCACCACCATTTCCCTTTGTAGGTATTTCCGAAGCTTTCACTGTCTGTCATGTACCCACTGCAAGCCACACTGTGTGAAAATTTGTGCAGTATCTGAAGTCCCTGCTGGACCAAACCTCTGAAGCAATGCCAATTCCTGTCCCTCAACACCTTGGCTGAGCTCAGCTCTAACAGGAATGGGCCAGGTGAAGACACGAGTGGAGACATCATCTGGGTGCCTGCAGGGCTGTACAGGGAGGCTTCTGTGGGGCTCTGGTGCCACCAGACTCTGTTCAAGAAAAAACACAGCTTTTGGATCACATTCCCAACCATCTTACCATCCTTTCATGGATCTGACCCAAAGAATTTAGGATATCTGTTTAGTTAGCACTAGACACGTTATGAAAAAGATCTGACTAGGCATTTCAGACCATCTAACAGAAGCTGGATGCAGGTTGGTTATGCAAAGAGAGCCAGAGGTACTGACCTCTGAAAAGCTGGCAGGAGCGCTTGGAATCACCTTCTAATACACAGCAAGTAGCTGACAAGTAATGATTAACAGATTCCAAATATCAACTTTAGACCATGTAGCTGTGGTCAGAATAAATGGTTCATGTTAATGATTTACGTAAGGATTTCAAACTTGATGGCACCAAAGTATCTTTCATTTTAGCAGCAAGAATAAAGATCT
Organism: Phaethon lepturus; assembly: GCF_000687285.1. NCBI lineage: Eukaryota > Metazoa > Chordata > Aves > Phaethontiformes > Phaethontidae > Phaethon > Phaethon lepturus. Next base: position 8,629 of record NW_010563119.1, on the reverse strand, counting down.
GCCTGAAGGGAAACTGAAAGCTCAGCTATTGTGATACTTGACCTAAGTATCTAAAGTTCCTTCCTGAAATAAAGAGTGGTATCTTAGATGCTCAGACTCAGCTACTTTCTACATAATCACTCGTGGAATATTTTCTTTCCTTCAGAGATAATGCTCTGAATTGGACTAATAAGACTCTCAAAAGGTCTGATTTGTTAAGCTTTACTCAAAATGTGCCAATGCAAAGTTAGATAGACAATCCCACAAAAACTGATCAGAACTTATCTCTTCAGTTCTTGTCCAAAAAGCATTGAACAACAGGCTCTGCAACGGGCACTGCAGGTCAGCATACTCAGGACTTTCAGAATAAAAAGGAGAGCATGCGCTAGAGCTGAAGGTCATTTCTGCTTATGCCCAGCCTCCGCAAGATATGGGTCTCCTATCTGATATCAAGTACAACAAAGGAATAGAGAGAAGGCAGTTAGTTTGCTTAGTTTTTAAGGGCAAATAAACCAAGAGCAGAATCTCCATTATATACCTAGGAACTCTTTGGGAACCAACACAAGCCTGACAGAGTGGGAGATAAACGCTGCATTTTGCAACCACCCAGAGTCAAGAAGTCTGACAGGTGTATCTCATTCACTATAAGAGGTCCTGCTGCTAAGTGCGATTCGATATGAATTTCTGAACAATATAACAATACTAGCAGGCTCCTTCAGGAGTCTTTTTTAAAGATACCGTCCCTCAACAAGCCATACTATTAAGTAGACAGCAATATTCTTCTGAAGTTCCAAATATTTTTCAAGTTCAGCTTCCATATGGACCTCATCAAGCCCAGTGTCAAAGAGGCAAAATGAAAGTGAGTGGATCCATGGTCAAAGAAAATGCCAGTCCCTTACAGAAGAACAACCAACCTGTAGCTCTTCAGTGCTGGTTAGCACCTTAGCATCTGAGTTGTGGCTGAAGATTCAAGAAAGGTATTGCTTTCAAATCTTAGTAGCCAAAGTTGCATGTATTCTCTCAATTTGCATTATCTGGCTGAATCTAGTAATGAGCCTCACAGTGATTGTACGTGCTCTGCACTGGCAGGGAAATACCACAAGAAGAGGAAAGTACGCAGGACCTGAGTGCATTTTATGACTACCTGTCTGATGCTCCTACAGAAGGATAAGTTAACGGATTCCCTCACCAGGCTATGAACGTTTCAGTGATGTGCACTTTAACATACTCTATACTAATACAAACAAGCAAAGCAGTACATGACACAGTGGTTGTCTTCACCATGGCAAAGATGAACCTTTTTTCCCCTTTTGCAAGTTTTCCTCTTTCTCCCTGGAAAAGGACACTTTGCTGGCTCACATCTGATTAGCCCTGTTACAGTAGTAGCAGTAGAGAAGAAGAAAAGAGCTGGATTCTTTTCCACCTCATACATCACTATCCACCCACAAAATCCTTAATAGAGGATAAATCATATTCTCAGATGGGAATTTTCCTATTGACTTCAGTGAGCATAGCAGGGGATTTTCTGTATTTATTGTTTAAATCTTGTTATCTGTAGAAATAGTGGACTAAACAACCAAAACATTTGTTGCAGCTCAACTTCCAGGAACTTAGCTGAAATCCCCTAAAATCTCCTTTTGATATGTAGAGTGTGGACATCTGGCTGGGAAAGCTCTGAGACACTGAAGGCAAAAGCTACACGACACATTTTTACTGAGTCACCACTGACCATACAACTCACCCTGAAATATCATGCCTGCTTCTGGAGCATGAAACTGTAGATCCAGACGGTTTTGTCCCACCCCTCCAAAGGCTGGCTCCAACCAAACTGAAAACAACAAACAAAACAAAAAGAGAAAAGAAGCAAGAAACAATCTACCAAACAAGCAGCTATGTGAGCAGAGCCACCCAGAAGGTCTGATTTCCTGTCGATTCTTCCAGAATTTAAAGAGATCAGTAGCTGGGCTGGCATCTTCCCCTGTGGTTAGGCTTTCCTAGTCTCCCTCTGGATATGTATTCTTTAGAGTTTATCAAGAGATGAACATACAGTGTAGCTGTTCTTCAGTGGAAGCAACGAGGAGTCTTTATTCTTTAACAGGCTGCTATTTTTTACAAAATCTGGAGGAATGTAATACCTCCGAGACTGCTACTTTTCTCTCAGGCCTGCTTGAAACTGGCTAACAGCTGACTTTTGGCCAGATATGTACAAATGCAATGTGAGCTGCTTTGCTTGGTAATGAAATTAAAAACAAGTGCTCCAAATAATTAGAAGTTATCATCTTCCCAGGTAAACACACTTGCTATCAATGCTTCCAGTCTTGTAAGTCATTAAAAACCTTTTGAACTTTTGTCTTTATACAGCTCTTTTTAACAAAACAAATACCAAAAGCTGTCAGACGCTGATAACAGAGCGCTGTAAATACCTAGGTGGGTGATATTCTTGGAGTCCAAGCAAAGCACTGAAACTGATGGAAAAGCTCCAGCTGGCTTTAATGGACTTTGAGCTAGACCATCTTTCTTGAGCTGTGGAAAAAGACTAGCTCATAGTGGGTCCTCTGGAAATGTGTAGTTATAATTAATAAATGCTGTATCTCCATGGAAAATAAAAAATGATGGTGTTTGGCTGGAGAATGAAAGAAAACACTGAGTTTCAAGATGACCAAATGTTTATATTTTCAAACATGGAAGTCTGTTGAAGCTAAGAGAAACTCAGTGCTTTGTACAAAACTTTGCAGAGGTTCTGTTATGTTCTGCAAAGTCTTGGCTAACTAAAATCCAGCTGTCCCCTTGCACACAATGTATGTACAGTGTGTGCAGACATTCACACATAACATTTTATAGGTATACATGTGTTCTATAAAATGATGCCTAGTCTCTTCTGTGAGTAAAGTCTGGTTAAAGTAGTGTGGATATTCAAATATGACCAATATTTTGGGAAATGGATTTATTAACAGATTTCAATCTGTCTTGTTATGGGTAGTGCTTTACATTCTATACATTTTAGTAACTAGGTTAACTTTACAAATAGCAAATTAATACAGTGTGTTGAAAATCTAATCTACTTTTGGTCTTTATTTTGCAGTGATTGACAGATTTATTATAATTTTTTCCTCTTCATAAATGCTTCAGAATTGACAAGATCTAATCTCTCTTTTGGCACTTTAACTTGGTGTTGCAATTTTGTTTACTAAAAATTTTGTTTACATAAAATTGCAAGAAAAAGAAGGTAATTTACCCCTTGATAAACCTCCATCCTGTTAACTTCCATCTGTGAATAATGGCCAGTGAGCATACAATGCGGCTGGTACAGATTGGATTTGGTATAAGCTGAAACAGTTCTGATGATATTGTTAGGAGCTGACATTTGCACTTATGCAAATTTTTTACTGGCTCAGAATAACAATGATTTAATGCAGCAGCACAGTTCAGCACTTGACATGCAAACACAACTGTTATTCTGTTTTAATTTATTTTTTTATATTCTCCTTATTAAAAAAACAAGGAAAATATAGATAACTCCTATATCTGTAATATAATTTACATTGAGTACTTATCTTTAAAAATGCAATACTATTAGTACACAGTATGATAAATATTCTAAGCATACACAACTTGTGCTCGGTGATAAAATATTCTGAGCATGTCCTAAAATTATTCTCTCATCAGAGATGGCTTGTTACCTCCACCATCAGCAGATACTGATAATTAATCAACTGAAATGAATCTTTACAGAATAAACAAATCTGTTATACATGAAGGATGATTATGTTCTTTTGGCTGTGAAGATTTTTCATAACTTATTCATGCCAATGGTGTGCCTGAGTTATGAAGTATTTTTCACTTATGAAATAAATATAGCATCCTTTGTTTGTCATATATCCCCTCTATTTTCTGGGCTTTACCAATGTAAATCAGCACAAATCTATGAGCTATGCTGCTTTACACCAACAGAAGAATTAACCCTCTATTCATCGTCAGCATCAATGTTTCCTGAGATATTTCAGATACATTTCTAAAACACAGCCCTGATAAAGCATTTTCAACTGTTCCATTTTAACAGTAATGTCTGTGTAGAAGCCATCATCAGCCATAAGACAGAATCACAGCTGTCTCCTTCCAACTTTGTGAATTCCACTCTCTCCTGGTAGACGTAATATACGCAGTGGAGAACAGTGTCGTATTTTGAGATGGGAAAGCCATGAAAATACACTAACATTTATATGGATTTTTAAATTAATTCATACTTCTCTGTGTTGCTTTTATGCTCACTTTTCCTTGAATTATTTAAATGACCTGTTTCATTTTTCATTGGCAGAAACATTGATAGATGATGAATTTTAAACATGTATGGGAAAGTATTTGAAAATCCTATGTTCTAAGGAACAGGAAACAAGATCATGTTTGGCTGACCTCCTCAGATATCACAGATAAACAACAGGGTTTAAAATACAAATATGTGTGATATGTTAAAAAAACAACAGCAAAAAAGGAAACATTGACAATCGTCAGACAATGTTTTAAAATAACCAGAAAACCAGCAACTATTTGAGGAAATAATTTTCTGCTGTGAATATTCTTCAAACAGAGAAAGAAGAATTGTGAATGATTCATTCAGACTGAGTCATACATTATTTTATTAGAGAAATTCTCAGGGTTAGGCCTACTCTGTGAGCACAGATTCTTGGCTAAGACTCACCAAAACTGATGTGCTAACTCACATCAGCCTGACATCATTTATTAAAAAACCCAAAACACAAAAACAACAAAAAAACCCAACCAAACCCTTGACCTAAGGAACGGGATACTGCTTCATGCCTTTCCTTGAGGCTTCACTGAGGGAGAGGAGTCAATAAAGAGTTTTAAGAATTGTTTAAAAAAATCTGCTCAGGAAAACCTTGTGCTCACTTCTTTTGAACATTCA
>NW_010563119.1:0-3698 GCF_000687285.1 Phaethon lepturus | reverse complement strand
CTCTAGGAAGCAGGCCACTTGTTTATTTTTACTATAAGTTATACCTATAGGAAGACATACTTGGTGCAAATTTTGTGGTAGATTAACATACAGCATGCTACCCATGCTGCTGTGTGTATAATATAACACAAAAGAAGCCATCTGGAAGACAAGTACTATGTAGTGGGGCAGACAGAAGGTATACTGAGGAAAACAGCTCAATACTTTGGATAGCATCATAGGTCTTGAGGGCCTTGGGTCAGTCTTTGGTTTACCTCAGCCTTTCACCAAGGTACTCAGCGCATCCAGATCTTTCCAGATCTGATCTTTACAGATCCAGTCCTTTCCAGATCTCTCCAGATGCATTCAGATCTTCCCAGAAGATATTTTCCTGCCTTTAAGCTACACACTGCAGTGCCTACATTTTAGGCATCTGTCTGCCGGTGCAAAATCCAAAATATTGTAAGAGAAATCATAGAAAGAGTAATGAATGTCAGAATAAGATGCAAAATAGCTAGCACACTGAGCTCTGCCTTGGCTAGTCAATAGGAAAATGTTGATCCTTTACCAGTTCTTTATCAAGTCTAAAAAATCATACGAGCCCCAGGCTGTCAGTCTCCCCAGGGTAATCTTTAATATGCTCAGAAAAGATCAATTGTGCCTATTGAGATATGGTTGCTCTGCTATACAATACCCTAACTGTTACAACACCGAGTAGTGAATCAGCTCTTATTCTCCCTTCTACATGAAAACAATCAAAGCCTAATTTTTCACCTCAAGGACAGTGTCTAGATACTAGGTTGTGACTTATTTTGGAAGCAAGCTACAGCTCTTCCTGCAAAACGTGTCCCCATATGTACAAACAAACTCAAGACACCCTGTATCGGAAGTGGGGACAACTCTAGGTCATTTCTTGTTGCAGAGGGAAGCCCTGGAATGATTGTGTGCTCTGTTTTGTGAGTATTATGTTTAAGACATAGAAAAAGCCATTGTTTGAGGAGACACAGTCTCCTAACTTCTCCAAGAAACACTTATACGTTTTATAATGAAAACTGACTCACAATTTTACCCTCATCCCATCACATTTTACCATACCGAAGAGCCACGCTTCTCTCCAGTTCAGCTGATCTTGGATGCTTGTCTGCACAATGACACAGTTTCACTAGAGAGAATGAAAAATGTTCCTCCTCTATTCCCCAGAGCAGTCTATGGCTTTGTGGTTAAAACATACTGAAAGGAGTGTGACACATGGGCCTGAATCTAACCTCAGTCAACAGCGGACTTTGAAAACAAGTTGCATATTTACCCAAAGACAGTGCTGTAATCTACTACAGTCATATTGCATGCCATTTCAAAAGTGAGCATTAGCCTTCACTGCCTTTTCTGTGAAGATAAGGAACTTGGGCCTGTACGTGTGCGTTGCACCCAGTCAGAGACCTGCCAGGCCAAACCCTTCACACTGATCACACTCAGGGTTTCATGTAAGCTAGGCAATGACCTTCCAGCCTTGTCAGGACCAAGGCACTGCCAAAGACATGCTCAGGACTTGAGGCACCTGGAGCTCTGGAAGGCTGGGCAATGAAGTAGACTAAATATAGGAATGGACCGCTAAAGGTCATCTAGTCCACATCCTCTGCAATAAGCAGGGACATCTCCAACTAGATAAGGTTGCTTAGAGACCCGTCCAACTTGACGGATAGATTCAGACTAGATATAATGAGAATTTTTTCACAATGAGGGTGGTAAAACAGTAGAACAGGTTGCCCAGAGTGATGGTAGATGCCCCATCCCTAGAAACATTCAAGGTCAGGTTGGACGGGGCTCTGAGCAACCTGCTCTAGTTGAAGATGTCCCTGCTCATTGCAGGGGGGTTGGACCTTTAAAGGTCCCTTCCAACCCAAACTATTCTATGATTCTATGATTCTAAGTGCTAGTAGAGCTCAGGTGCTGTTGCATTTAGGGAACAGTTGAATGAGGCTTTCTAGGGTCATCTTTTTTTCTTTACCTCTCTGAATTTCACCACCAGTCAACTGGCAACATCGGCAGTTTTTTTGCTTGTGTTTTTCCTTGGAATTGACTCAAGACCTCGTGTCAGTATAACATGATAACTGTAGTAATTCTCTTAGCAGTCTTAATATGGAAGAAAAAATCCCATTGAAGCCTGTTTTCACAAAAGTAATGCTCAATAGGACAGACTTTCAGCCTCACATCTAAATATCGTGGCTTCTGTATATTCACAGAACGTTGTATTTGTATTCTAAGACAATTGTTATGCTATTTTCTCTCTGCAATTTTTCTCTTCTTAGTAGTATTATTAAAATAATCTGAGATTTTTTTTGTTTATAAATGGACTGCTATTATCTATTTATTTATGAGAAGGTGACAGTATTTACTTATCTAGTTTGCAGATAGGCACTACATGATCTGTTTTTTGTGTTCATTTGAAAAGGTATGGTTGGAGGAAGGCTCCAAGTCTTCTTTGCTCTAACTGCTGTTTTCTAGGTCAGGGAGATGCAGCAAGAAGAGAAAGGCTGTGCTGTCTCACAGAGCAGCTGAGCACATGCAGCAGGCACACAGATGTGGGGCAGGTAGAAAGGCAAGAGAATCCAGCAAGTGGGAGGATTTTACAAGAAGCAGAAGACTGGAAGACTGCTGAGAAGCGAAGGAGGTAGTTATGTTGCTGGGCCTCACAGGTGATGGAAGAAACTCCCGAGGGACACAGAGATGACAATACAATTTGCTAGAAAACAGTAATTCATTAATTCACTGGACTGAAAACAAACATAAAATGAGCCGTCCCACAAAGATTTATAGTGGACAGGCACAGATGCGTTTATGAATCCTTATCATTTCTCTACTGTCTCCCCCTAAGACATTAAAAACAATTAAGGAGTTAATTGTTCTGGTTTATATTGTAATAGATCTGTCTTTGAGATCCTTTGCCTTTTTAGTATCTTTACGAAACTCGCATTAGGGAAAGTGCTGTTAGATCCAGCTCAAAGCTATGACTAACTTGAGACACCATTACAAATGCAAAACCTCACCCTCGAGCTATGCTTAGAAGCAACCTTTACTTACACTCATGTGACAAGTTCCCCATCTGCACTACCAACCCCAGGCCAGCCTAAAATCCCCCCAGGAGCCAGAAGCCCCGAGGCCAGCCAGAGCGGGCATCAGCAGGGCTGGCGATTGCCCTGGTCGCAGCCACGGGCCTGCATGCCAAATGGTATGTGGCCAAACGTGCCCAGACAGGCTGTCTGTAGACAGTCTGCAAACTGTCTGCGAGGCCGAGTGTGCCATACTTGTGGTCATCCTGGGTACAGCTGTGGACTCTAGTGGGGGTGCTTATGTGTCATGTGCAGGCAGACTTAGGACCTAAAAAGGCATTAACAAAATGTAGTTGAAAACACGGCTTGGTTCTTGGGACATCTGAGAATGAAGCCTTGGGTTACAGCAACTGGATGAAACATCCCTCAAAGAGCAGGGATGGCTCTGGACAGGAGAGTGAGGTTTGCTGAGAGAAGTAATGCCGGCATGGCTGCCACAGTGCTTGTGAAGGCATTCGGCATCCTTCCGTTTCTCACCCCGGCACCCTGTGAACACGCTGGAGGCGTTTTCTTGGGTTAACAGCACGGGTCACCAATTGGTGACATGGTCACTCGGGACTCTCCAGCAGCCGGAGGGGCTGCAGGGCCCCTCGGAGCCCGGAGTCCCTCTGA
>NW_010563118.1:2617-7198 GCF_000687285.1 Phaethon lepturus | reverse complement strand
GGCTCCTCGAGCGCATTGTTCTGCGCTGGCAGGAACAAATTAGGACATTGTCTTTGCTCCAGGAAATTCCCCGTCTTCCCTTGATGAGGTACCCAGCTACAGAAAGTGCCTTTCTGCTCCCACAGCAGTGAACCTCGACACCCACATATGGGACTGGTGTCCTGGGGTGGGTTTGGTTTTTTTAGGGTTGAATTGGGAAGCTTGCCCATACAAAATGAATGACTAAATAAATAATTTGCAGCTGTCTGAATAGCTGGAACACCTCCATGTTTTGGCTAGGGTTTGGCAAGTTGATGGACAGAAGGGACATCGAGCTGTGTCCTCCTTCATCCCTGCTGAAACTCCCCCCGAGCTTTGGGAAGCTGCGGGCATTCCGGAAAAGATGCCGGTGGAGACTCTGGGATGAGCCTGCGCCGGCGCCTGGCCCCGTGTCCTCCGAGCGGGACGTCTGTACGAGCGGGACCAGCATCTCCCAGTAAGGATGGTGGTGGGGGGGGCTGTGGCAGTGGGCACCAGAGCTGGAGCGGAGAAGCTTTCTCTGCTTCGTGTGTGTGCCAAGGGAGCCTGGGGGAGAAAACAGCAGGGAATCGGATAGAAAATCCAAGTGTTTGGTGGAGGAGGGAAAGCTGGAGAACGGAGTGAAGGCAGCCTGGAAAATCATGGGGTGTTTGAGAGTTTGAGGGGAGAGAGGGGCTGGGGAGAGGGTTGGGGAGGAACGAGAAGGGCTGAGGCAATGCCGGGAGGATGGGAGGACGCAGAGATGGTGGAAAGCAGCTGGGGAAGAAGCTGCCTTTGCAGGAAGCCGAAATGTTATTATTAGTGCTCGGTTTCCTGGGCCAAACATTCCTGTCTATTTAAATACTTCTCCTTCGTGGAGCCGCAGTTCTCCAGACACAATAAAATCTGCCTTTTCTCCCCAGCGTTTTCTTTTTCCCTTTGCAGCAGGTGGTTAAGGCGACTGCGCGCTGCCGAGTAAGTCATTCGCAGGCGGCTGCCCGGGCTGCGCGGGGGGAGCGGGGAGAGGCAAGCCTGGGGACAAGGGCTTTGCTGCCCGTGTCCCCTGCTCCGGCTGGGGGAGATGCTGCTCCCCCGAGGCAGTGCAAGTGCTGCTGGTAGAGCCATTAAGATCTATCGGATTTGAATAGAAAAGGGAAAAGCGTAAAAATTCTTAAAAAAAAAATTAAACTGCTAGATATAATCCCTTATCGTCCGTCTTAGGAAACCTCCCTGGGCCGTCCCCAGGCTGCCTGAGCCGAAGTGCTGGCGGTGGCCGGTTTTGTGCTCCAGCAGCAAGGTGCAGAGCCTCGCTAATGCCTAATAATCTTGGCTAATAATCTGCATTATTCTTTCCATCCAGGGATACGCAAAGAATGCAAGGGGTTTGAAATTGCTGTTGTGCGGATAAGAGATGCGGTATTTGTGAAAGGTGATGTACACGCATGTGCTAGAGCCATCCTTTTGGTAAGCTGAACGATCTTATGGTCCTGGCGTCCCCGCTTGCTCGTCCCTACTTGCTGCAGCAGTTCAGGCAGATTCTTCTTCACAGAAATTCCAGATCATTTTACGTGGTTGCGTTTAGAAATACTTTTTCCTTCTGTGTTGAAATGTAAAAATCTTCCCCCAAATCATACCTGATGGCAACAGTGTGAAATTTTCTATGTGGAATCCCAATTTTTTCCTATATTCAGATATCTTGAGTGTAATATCAGATATATCCCTATAATGATAGAAACAGGACTTCTATTCCATAAAAAGATGGGGGATACCGCACTCTGCTGACTGCCTGATTATAATTGCTGCTTGTTCCAAGCCCTGTAAGATTTTTGAAAAATCTGCCTTCCTGAATGTATGACAAATATGAATATATATTTATATTTAAGTTACCACAGAAGTGCAAATGTACTTAAAGCACTCTCGCTGTTGTGCGGCTGGACTCACGGCTGTCACGAAGGACAGACAGGACGCACAGCTGCTAAACCACTAAATGCACATACCGTACATCTCAGTGTAGGCAGCGGAAAGGGTTTCTCTGTTGGGATTCTGGAAAACTGAATAATTCACGCGTGGTGAATGAATAAATAAAGCCAACCTACCATCATGCCAGTTAGATATTTTTTCTTTTATATCATACAGCACCCTTGTCTCAAATGATAACAACAGCCTTTCTTCAAACAATAAATACTTGAGGATGAGCTGTCGATGTTTTATGGGCGTGAATTTGGTTCGGTAATTTTTTTCAGGGTAGGTAATGCCACAGCTGCGTGTGGTTTTAAGCCACGTCAACGGCGTGTCAACCCCAGCAAGCGTAATTAATACTTTTATTTCATAGCAGTCTGCACTGCTCTGTGCTGGACGCGTGTTTCTGCAGCGGGCTTGATCCGGCGTCCTCGGCATGGCTCCCAGCCCCCCCAGAGCTCCGAGCACGGCGCCGCTGCTCCCCTCGACGCCGGTTACCTGGTGGGCCCGATCCCAGCAAGGACCGACCTCCGCTCCCCTGCCTCCCCCCTCCAGCAGTGAGAGCAGCAGGGTGCTTTGCCAGCAGGTAGAGCAGGAGTGAACTTTGACTGTAGGAGTATGTTTTGAGTACGTGAGTGCTGAGGTTCCTCGGGGAAGGCAGTACCCGTTACCGGACCCGACGACAGGGGTGGCGAAAGGGAGGAGGTTTCAGTGCCAGGCTTTCAGCAGGTCCCTGCTTTCGCTCTGGCTGGAAGCTCACGAGCACTCGGCCTCCCGGCCAAGGATCGCCGCCCCCGGGCCCTTATCTCTCCGGGAAGTGCAGTAGTTGGATGTTTTTCTCTGCAGCTTTGTAATTTTTCTAACACTTGTCAGGCAGGGCTCTGGCACGCTCTGGTCTCCTCCCGCCGCAGCTGAGCTCACAGCGATGTGACTGCGCAGACGCCTCGGCGAGCTGTCCCCTCGCCCTTGGGAGGTGACGGGCTGCCACGACTGCCTGCCCTGGGGCAAGGACAGGCGTCAGGGACCCTTGCAAGCCTCGTTCAGCCGGGGATAAAAACACGCGGCAGGCTCAGTATAGCCGAGAACGTTTCCAGCTGAGTGCAAGCGCGTGGTTCTTGCCCCAGCTCTAATGTCCCATCTGTCCCCTGATGGGGTGAAGAGGCATTAGAGAACTTGTGATGTGCAAACACAGCCGTCCCTTGGATGTACGGTCAAGCACAGGTAGGGAAGAGGCTTGGCAGTTGGCACTTGAACATGCGTTTCATCTGGAAGCGTGGTTTTTACTAGTGTGAGATCATTTCAGGTCCCTCAAAAGTGTAATTTTCCTTGCCCATGTATTGCTAATTTTTCCTGGTGGTACAAATTGGCAGAACAAATTGTTCTTAGCAGTCAAGCATTGGCACAGGCTGCCCAGGGAGGTGGTGGAGTCACCATCACTGGAAGTGTTCAAAAAACGTGTAGACGTGGCCCTTCAGGAGATGGTTTGGTGGGCACGGTGGTGTTGGGTTGATGGTTGGACTTGGTGATCTTAAAGGTCTTTTCCAACCTTAATGATTCTGTGATTCTGTGAAATGAGCACCAGAAGCAGCGGTATCTGGAAGCAGGAATCTGGGGAGCTGCGTGGAAGCTGGCATAATTATATCCTCGCTATGTGTAAGCGTAGCCGATGTCAGCAGGTACTGAGTGTAGGTGAACGCATTCACGGGGAAGCCCATGTGCAGCCCCACAGCATTAACTAATTGTGGCTGACTAGGTTGTCCCTGAAAGGTTTTACTGTTCAGGAATAAGTCATCAAAGTAACAGGTATTTTCTTACTTATCCATACTGCGGGTGTCGTTAAGGATTTCATTTTGCTTTGCATCAGGCTTTGTATAGAAGTTTCTGGGGAAAAAAAAAAAAAGCCTTTACTAAAAGTAGCCTTTTACTGCTACTGCAAAATCCAGTAACAGATGAAAACTGCCCTGTACTCTCCTTCCTTTGAACCTCCCTGTGCAGAGGGGAGACCAAAATGTTTCACTCTAAACTATGCCTCAGCTTCCACGTAAACAGGGGAGCGATAATAACGCCCTGCTATCTCCTGTGAAGTGCTCAGGGAAACAGCGATAAAGGCATCTCTAAGTGTAAAGTATCACCACTTGGCAGCTGCTGCTCTCCTCCTCCGCTGCCTGCGCCGTGCCGGCCGCTCCTCGGTTTGAAGGCTGCAAAGAACCTCCAGAGCTTCTCCAAGCAGAAACAAGAAATGCTTTGCTAGAAACGATAGCTCTTCGTGCATTTTTTCTGCTTTTCTGATATTCATGTGTGAGCCAAGGCCTGTGATTTGGCAGGAATCTTGCCTGGAGGGCTGCGAATTGGAATGTGGAAACGCTCAGGAAGCATTGCATAAACCCGACTTTCTTCTGCCGTACAAAGAGCCGCGAGCTTTTTCGGGGTTCCCAGCCGCCGCCGCGCCCTGGCCTCGCACGGCGTTTGCTCCAGCCTCTCCCTTGCGCGTCCCTTGAGCCATTCGCCGGCTCGCTGCCCTCCTCGGCAGTTTCCTCTCCCTTCGCCTTGCGAAGCGGCAGCCGGGTCCCTGTGCGGGGCGGGACGGAGCGCCCGGGGCGGCGTGGGGGAGAGGGGGGGTCCAAA
>NW_010563118.1:1845-2424 GCF_000687285.1 Phaethon lepturus | reverse complement strand
AGGCAGACAAGCAAGACGTCCCGTTCCTTCAGTTAGTTTTCTTTTCCCTTTTTCCCTTGTTCTCTCTGAAATTTAGGATGCATCTCACTGTTCTTCCATTGCGGCTGCCCAGACCGACCTCCAGCCAGGCACCAGCAGCCCTCATTTCCCTCCCTCTTCATGCTTTCACGCCTGCTGACGGTGCAGGTGCCTGATCGGGGGCAATTACCCAACAAGAGAGAATGACTTGGCTTTCTTTTATTTTATTTTTGTTAATTGTAATGATAAGTGGAGCCGAGCCAGTATCTGGCTGGACAATCCTCTCCTTCCTCGAGCCTCGGAGAGGTTTAGACCCACAGCTCGCTGTGTGCTGAGCCCCGTTTCGGACACAGGCCGGGTCCAAATTGCAGCTCCGTATCTCCCTGTTGCAGTTTTGGCCTCTTTTAAGGTCTTGGCTCTGTGTGCGGGATGAAGAGTGACTGCTGCTTGGTGCAGCGACAGAAAGAAACTGGACTGACGCTCCTGAGCATGGCATTTTTCCTGGTGTGATCCAAGATTTCCTCTAGTCTGCTGACTGAATACCATGCCGTTCACTGGAGT
>NW_010563118.1:0-1813 GCF_000687285.1 Phaethon lepturus | reverse complement strand
CTCTTCCCCCCCCCGAAAGGGCATGCTTTCACCTCTCCCCACTTTTCATTTCCTGGGGAAACTGAACTGTCTCATGCCAGAACTTGCCCCTAGGAGGAGGAGCCCAAGGAATAAGGGACTTTGCGCTTCAGTCCAGCGCTCCGTCCCTCGTTGCGGATGGCGGGGGAGCTGGTGGCCGTGGGGACGGCAGCGGCTCCTAGGTGACTCTGGAGTGCATGTCAGCCCTGGAGATATGCTGAACCACTCAAGCAAATCATCTTAAAATAGGCTTCATATGTGATGCAGAACAACCCAAGCAAAACACAGGACCTAGCCAAACCCAAATTTATGCCTGTGGTTACTGAAGCTTGTGAGATCAATTTTTTGTTTACTTAAAACTGATTTCAAAGAGTTTTTTTTTTCCTTTTAATTCTCATTCTTCATCCTTGGGCTGGGATATGGTCGTGGCAGTGATGGTGGCTCAGCACCACTCCAGCGGGGGCCGAGCATCCTGCCGTCACCCCCCGGGCAGGCAGAGGGGCAGGCAGAGGGGCAGGCAGAGGGGCAGCATGTCCTGGCACCCGGGTAGCTGTGGTCACTGCCCACTGCTGCAGCTGAGCCGGCAGCAGGCTGTGCCCCCCCGGGAGGTGTAACGATGGCAGGCAAAGCCACAGGGTCCTTCTGGAAAAGTAACGGTGCTTTGGGGTCACTCACCTTCCATGAGGTCACCAGTCAAGGGAGCTTCTCATGTGAAACAACCAGTGCTTAGTTTGGACCCAGGACTAAGTTTTGGGGGAAAGAGAGAGCTCACTGGCCTTGGCTCGGACTGCGGGACCTCTGCACTGCGGAAGCGTTCCGGTGCCGGTGGTTTGTCCTTATGCCTCCCCGTGCCACGGAGAGGAAACCGTCTCCAGTTTACAACGCCGGAGCGCCTGACCCATGATTACACTGAACCTCTGTGGTGGGTCAGGGATGGGCTTTTCTCCAAAGTCCTGGACTAGGATGCTAGAGGCTGGCTTACGTTTCCTCCACAATGTCCTTACAAAGGCACTGCAGAACACAGGCAAAAACAACTGGTGGGCAGAAAAATACCTCTTTCTGGACTAAGCTGTGTGTGTAAATGCTCTGTCCCAAAATGCACAGAATTCAGGTCCTGGTGAGGCTGGTGAGCACGGTTATACCCCACAGAATAGGATCTGCGGTCACTGCTCCGTTGGCACATCCCAGCAATCACCCAGGGCATCCTGCGCGATTTTCTTATTTTCATGAAAACGTGGAAAAGTGGATCTGAGCAAGGCTTTTTTTTTCATTTCTAACTTTCGAAAAGACTGAAGATAGCAAGTCTTAAAAGCACCAGCTCACTTTAAAAAAAAAGAAAGAAAAGGAAAAAAAAGGCAACAAACAAAAAACCCACCCAAACCCCATGAAGCCGGTGCAGAGCTGGCAGAAGCCAGAGCACAGTAATAGCAGCGATGGCCAATTCAATCTTCGTGTCATCCCACGTATGTCGGGTTTACCCCAGCAGGACGGGAAAGTCTAGAAAGTCGCATACTGACAGATTTCAGGAGAAACCATGTAGAAAATAAGCATGTGGGATAAATAAAGTGCAGGCAGGAAGCAATAGCTTCCCAGGTCAGAAACCAGAGGGGATGCTGGTCGCAGCCCCCCGGCTCCCCATCGCCGGTGCCGCTCAGCACCCTGCCCGGCCAGTGCTGAGCGGCACTGTTTTATTTTTTTGGGAATCCCTGTCAGCGAGCTGTGTGGCCCCCGTTTCAGCTGAGAACTGCCCGCAGCCCTCGGCGTTTTAGCTGCCCCAACCCCTGCGGGGCTGGAG
>NW_010563117.1:1259-14073 GCF_000687285.1 Phaethon lepturus | reverse complement strand
TGGACGCCCTTTACTTGGCACGCTGCTGTCCTGTGTTTGGCCGGGGAAGTTCTACGTGGTCCTTAATGCTGCGGTACAAGCGAGCGGTTTGATTTCTCTTCTTTCCTCTCCCGCAGGGGCAGAAGTCGAGGAAACCTGTTGATTTTACATACCTGTATTTGGGGCAGGCTTCTCTCAGTATCCGCTTCTTGACACAACTTCTCACAGAGGCTTTCGTGTCGCTGTTGGGCAGTATCTCCCACGCATCTCAAAGACCATTTAAAAACGGATTGGCTGTGATTATTTTCTGACTTCAGTTTTAAGCTTTGCAAACCTGCTAGGGTGCAATTTGGTGACGCTGAATCCTGAAGAGAAGGACTGTCGTCTGAAAAACAGCTGAACAGGGGGCTGAAGAACTACCCCAAGCCCACTGACGGTTTTATTAAGCAGCACTTCATAGCCGTGTTCTGGATATTAAGTAGGATTAAACCACTGCTAGATTGTCAGAACAGATGCATAAGTGGTGTTTATGAGGATATGACACATCCAATCTCTAAAAGCAGTCAGATTGGCAGAGAAAAGCTTTTCATTCAAATTCTGGCATTTTATGATTAAATTGGCCGTTACGTTTTCCCAGGCCATGCTAAGCACAGCTGAAGCAGCACCAGCAAATGTGCTGCAGAAGGTGACTTTGTAGGAACAAGTTCATAAAGGTCCATGTTCATTTAAAAATGACTTCAAACACTGCATTTTTTTTAAAACTAATGCAAACTAATATGTTTTCTGTCAGCTCTGTGGACAATCAAGGAGCCAAACCGGCCAACTATTCTGTTGCCAAAGCAATAAAATTGGGATGGAAACCCTCTCTGGGTAGGTTTTATTCCTTGTTCCTCGCACTAATTTGAAAATAAAACTCTGAGCCGAGCTGCAATGGTGGGCAGGTTTTACCCTAGTCTGCAGCCTGTGCTTGGATTCTCTGATGTCTAATAAGGAATGAACTCCTCTGGTACCGTTTCCTTTGGGGGAGGGTATCTTTTCTTGTTCTCGTGGGAAGTGTGGTAGCCAGACATCCCTGGTAGAGCTTTCTTCAGCTGAAGTGGCCAGTGGAAAACTGCTGGGGGGGGCAAGACGGGTGTGGAAGTGCCTCGGCTGCGTGAGTTCTCCTTCCCACATGGCATGGGCTGAAAATATGCTCTCAAAGGGAAAGGCTTTTGAAAGCAAGGCCATGTGTTTAACGCTGATATGGAAAATATGTGAAGCGAGGGGAAGGAGAGTCGTACAAGATCTGTGGCTTTTTAAGCAGAGGTGGAGCAGCATGGTATCTCCGTACGGACAGGCTCTTCTCCGAGCGAGCGGTGACGGGCTGTTGCACTGCAGACCCGGCAGCCCGAGGACAGCGGACAGGCAGAGATCAAGTCGTTTCTGGTATTTTTAGCACCGTCTTAATTTGGCTGCGTAATCGCCCTTCCCTTGGCTCCCGCAGGGCGCTGCGCCAGCTGGTGCTCGCGGCACTTTGTCTTTGCGCCGCGGCGCTGGGGGCACCAGGACCTGCACCCCAGCCCTTGCCCTGTCCTCCACCGCCGAGGAAGGGACCTGCTGGGAAGGACCTCGGGAGCCAGGGCAGCTCTGTGTGGAATCCGTCCTCGGTGAAGCTGAGGCAGTCGAGCGTGCAGCGAGCTGTGCCTGCGGCTCAGGCTCTTCCCATCCCAAACGTGCGGCCCGTGCTGGCCAGCTTTTATTTGGGGGTGCTGGGTCAGATACCTTTTTTTCCTAAGCATTGGGGTGTTTTCGTGGTTCCATCAAAGTTGCCATAAAAGCTAACCCTTGCTTGCTGGGCAGGACACGGAGCAGGTTGTGGTTTAAGCAGTTTGAGCAGGGCGATAGCCTGGGTAAGGCTGGAGCAGCCTGCAGAGATTTAGGAGCCGGAGGGTGTAACGCTTGCAGAATTCCTGATGTACCGGCCACAAGCACCAGCCAGTGCTTGGTTGGGTGCTTTGATCTAATGAAAAATGATGCCTGTTTAGAATATGCAGAGCTGTTTCTCTCTTTGCAGGGTGCATTTTTCAGAGTAAGTATGGAAGCTTGGGGGTATCATGTATATACGCCTATAGCTGTGTATTATCTAAACATATCATTAATACTAATATATGATATCATATAATGAATATACCTAAAAGAACATAATGTCCAGACCAGTTGTAGCATATGCTTTTGGCAAGCGAACTACAGCTCTGGAGACATATTGTGTTATGTATCGCTGCCTTGATGTGCCAACTCTCAGCCATTTCCTTACCCAAAGGCCACTGTGGCGTCTGAGTTCCTGCTAGGTATTTTAAGAAAAGGAATTGTTGTGTTCTTCCTCCTTTCTTTCTCGGTATATAGGAAGAATAATTTGGTTGTTTTTATCAGGATTTTTTTCATTTGTTGCTCTCATGGGTTCTATGGTGCAGTGTGGTTTGGTTTTGGGGTTTGTTTGTGTTCGTGGTTTGTTTTGTGTTTGGAAGGCGTGTGCTTGAGGTCGCTTCAGGCAAATAAATGGGTTTTGCAGTTGGCACGGGGAGCTGGAAGCTCCTCAGGTGGCAGCTCCCCTTGGTGCGGGATGAGTTTGGCAGGGACCCTGCCTCCTCCGTTGGGCTGTCCTGCCTTGGACCCGGTGCCCCTTCCCCACCGCCGTGCCGCAGCGGGACGCTAAGGCTGCGCGCGGAGCTGGCTTCCGGCGCTTACGGGCGGCCTCGTGGAGATGGCGGCTGTGGAGTATTAGCGCAACGGCCACCACCTGCATTTCACACGCTGGCATGGCAAGGACGGAGGGCAGGGCAGCAACGTGGCTTCTTCGCGGGAGTGTCTGAGGTCTGCTTCAAAATGTCAGGTTAGCGTGTGGGAATGGAAAGGTATTTATTGCTTTTTTAAATCAAACCCTGCCTAAAATCTGCCCGTGCGCAGCAAGGGCGAGCGGCAGCAGGTCGTCTGTCCCCGCT
This sequence comes from Phaethon lepturus, assembly GCF_000687285.1. Lineage (NCBI taxonomy): Eukaryota > Metazoa > Chordata > Aves > Phaethontiformes > Phaethontidae > Phaethon > Phaethon lepturus. The sequence goes on along the minus strand of NW_010563117.1, from coordinate 11,116 downwards.
CTTGCAGCCCCTCCGAGGTCTCCGGGCCCGTTCCAGCCGGGTGTGGCGGGCTAGGGGCCTTTGGGCTACAAAATGCCTCCGAAGCTGGCGAAAATGAGGTTCTCGGGTAGAAGCGGGAATACCCAGCGGCGGGTTCGGGTAGCGGGAAGAGAACCAGCTCGCCTCGTGTCTGGCGGAGGAGGATCCGCGAGGAGGGCGACGGAAAGGCTTGGGGAATTGGGATACGTTCATTCTGGAGCAGCTATTTAAGGTCTGGTTCATGGAACTGCTTGTTTAAAGGAGGGCTGACTCCATGAAGTCCGGGGTAAACATGTTTTACGCTCCGGAGCTGGTTGTGTGGCACAACTTAAACGTCCTGTTGCTGCCTTGAAAGGCCCGCCAATTTAGCAAGAGTTGCTATTATATCCAGATCTGAAAATGATTGAAGTTCGCAGGCTACAGCCTGCTTTTTGGTTTGTTTAGACAACTTTTTTTTTATTCCCTGACCCTTAATTCTTCATGTTATCTTTCTTGAAGTTGCCTGCTTTTACAAAAATATCCCTCTTCATGAGGGATTTATGATATTTGTGCTTTCATTCCACTTCTGTAGATACAATCAGTCAATAAAACACTGCTTTTGAAAGAACATAAACATTTGTCTATGCTTGTAAGTTGCGTTTATTAACGGATACTTCATCTGCTGCTACAGGAGCTCAAAAGCAAGATAAAACCATGGACCACATACTGAAAATATTCTTCCTCGGTCCCGGCTGAGCATTGTATGCATGGGAAGACGAGGGGCTGCCAGACATAAGGGTTTCATGGCTGTGGAGCAGTGTTTTGGTGGAGAGGAGGCAATTCAATACTCTTCTCCGTGGATGCGGCAGGTGGGCTTTTCCAAGACCTGCTGTCATCCCCACGAGGGCCCGGGAAAGCTCGGGAGCGTGCCGGCTGTGGTGGGCAGCTCCTCCCGCGCCGCCGGGGCGTGCGGGCTCCTCCGGTGTGGCCCTCAGACCAGCTTTGTGTGACCTGGAGTGGGTAGGGCTTGACCCGGCGTCTTGGCAGGGCTGCGCTTGGACACCGGGCTGCCGGCCTCTCACCCGTCCCTCCGCCGCGTGGCTGGGAAAGCTGCCCGGGGACCGCTTCTGTTGTGGTTGCTCTGTTTTGGGGAGAGGTGGCTTTTTAGTAGGGCAGGGTAAAAGCGATTTTGCTGGGCTTGCTGACCTTGCGGATGAGCTAGAGACCTGCCTGCGCTGAAGGCTCGCTGCTCCCTCAGCAGCACGGTGCCCAGCGAGGGGCCGTGCCTAAAAACTCTGTTTTCTTCTGCGCTTCCTGCACGGATCCCAGCAGGTGACCAGGATTCATAACTGTAACCCTGAGAAACACTGTCATGAACTCCTTTCCCCAGTGGAAATGGCAATAAAATAAGATCTGTTTTTTCAAACTTTTATCAGGACTGTCTTCAACACCCCCCTCCCCAAAATGTTATTGGTGAGTTTAAAAAAACAAAAAACAAAACCACCACCAACAAAGAAGCCTGATGCTTATCTGCAGGCAGACTAACCTCACTAACAGGGAGCATATGACTAAAGCATCTGATGTTAGAAGATGTTGGAATTAAAACTATAAACTAACGAGCTGTAAACAGTGCGTGGCTGGTATTTCTGTTGCCTTAAATAGGAAAGGTATTTTGTTTTGGAGCTGGTTTCCCTTTACCTCCGACTTCTGTTCTGTATCCTTCGGTGATGTCTTGCCCCTCTGACAGCGTGGCACCCATTGGGCACGCTCCCATTCTTCCTCTCCCTGCCCTCGTCGCTTTAGCACAGAGCCCCCGGCCCAAATGGTGCGTAACCGGCCGCAGCGGTAGCCCTGTGCTGGAGGCGCGGAGGGTCTGCAGGTCCGAGCAGTCGCATCCCCGCCAGGCTGGAACCAGGCGGGTGCCCAGTTTGCCCAGCAAACCGTGCCCGGGGGGCGCGGGGTGGCGGCGGAAGGGAGCGCTCTGCTCTCCCCTCTGAGCTCTGCGTCAGCCCTCAGAAGGGCCACGAGGGCCGCTTTCGGGTGCCGCCTCGCTGGGATGGTGTGGCCGAGGCTGTGGTCTACCTGTGGTGCTTGTGACAGGACCAGCCCTCTGTGCTCGCCTCTCCGGCTCCCGGTGGGACGGGTAAGCCCGGGCTCCCTCCACGCCAGCTAGCCGGCTTCCCTTCCCAGGTCCTCCTCGAGGTTCTCTGTGCCCTTTGCCTGGCTCTGCTGCAGGCGTGGGTGGCCGTGTCCCCTGAACGGTGGCACTTGTGGCCCATCGCGAGGGTGCCAGCCCCAGGATGATGGCTGCATCTCTCTCGCTGCTCGGGGCTACGGGAAGGAGCTCGGTGGTGTCTGGGTCTTGGGCAAATCTGGTGAGACTTCTGTTTTGCTGAAGTAGTCTGGTGGGAGCCACTGACACGAGGGTGGGTAAATCACCGGAGGATGGCGAGGAGCCAGTTTGAAACGCAGAGCGGAGAGAGCTTTTATCCCTGCCCTCCTCGGGTGGATGTGAACATCCCACAGGTCAGCAGGGCCATCAGCTCTTCTGACGGCACCTTGCTGGTGGCTGTGGTGTGGGCGGGAGACTGGGAAAGATGCAGGTTTTCAGCCTTTCCCTTGCTTGACTTTCCAGTTTATTGCAAGTGTTTCAGTCTCCCTGTCCTCTCTAAACCTCATCCTCCGCCAGCAAGGACGGGGCTTCATGTGTAGGGTTTGCCTAGAGCCCTGTCCTCCCTCCCAGGGCGAGCTCGCACCAGGTATCTTCTGGTGGGGTGTGTGCCTGGGGCCTTAGGGACCAGAGGGAGAAGCTGCCTAAGCGTGTTTCAGGCCAACCACGTACGGGAACGGCAGAAGCGAAGGCTTACTTGCCTGCCTTCTGAAGCGCGTCGTCCACGCAATTCTCTTATGTCGTTGAATGTGACATTGAGATGTCCGGTTTTATTGCCGTTATGTGGGTCGGAATTGGTAATCTGATCTTTATAATTCCTCGGTTATGGTGTCATTAGTGCAATGCCTAAATAACCCAAATGTAATTTTATATATTCATTGAGCTATAGAGTTGTAAATAAATTGCGTTCAAAAATAAGCCGGAACATAGCTGTCCTCATGCAATCAAACTGCAGGGAGAGAGAATACCCCAGCGACCTGTAAAACCTTAGTAAACAGCAGTAGCTACTACAGTCTCATTTGTTTGTAAACTGGATTGGTCTTATTTACTAGTAAGTAAACAATTTGGAATTATAAAGTACAGTAATATTTTTACATCAGCAGTACCTGCTGATTGCTGGGCCCTTTCTGAAGGAAAGGCTTGCAAATGTGATAGAATGTTTTTGAGACACAAACGGAATAACAGGAAAAGGAGCAGCCAACATTTCGCTGAACTCTCAAAGCACCCTTTCGGTAAGCCTGTTGCACAGAGTTTTGCTTGAAAGGCAAAATAAAGCCATGAATTTGAAACAGTTTAAGAAACAGGAAAAATATAAAGGTGTAAAATGGCAAAGGGCCAGTATAAAGATGTTGCGACTCCGTTCGCAGTTGATAATAGCGATTACATTTCTCTAGGGAAATAATAGGGGCTTGGCAGCAAGGCTTCCGGATTCATACTGATGATAATTTTCTCTTTAATAGAAACCAGAAAAAAAATCTGGGTCATTTCATGGGAACGTGAGCAAATTGGCTGAATGTGTAACATCTGTATAGCCAAATTCAGTGTAATACGGGTTAGAGTTGTCTTTCAGGGAGCGGGTAGGTCAGGCATTTCTTTTCCCTGTTGGTTAAGATACAGACAACAAAAGGATTTTTGTAAACGGTCTAGAGCAGCACCGCAGTTTCCAGCCTTAATCTGCGAGAAGTGGGTTTAGGTAACACCTTTTTTGGAGTTGGGCATATCCATTTGGATAATATGGGAAAACACTGATTTTCATGGAGAAAGGACCCATGGAAGTCACGCTGACAGTTACATCCCCGGTGATGTAACATCCAACCGAGTCGGGCAGAGAAGAAATGTTGTTCACCCTGCACACACCTACCTTGTAATTTGGAGAAGAGAGGAAGGTTTGTCTGGTGTTCTTGAGCAACGAGCCTTGTATAGTTACACATGCCTGCGTGTGCCCCCATCTTCTCCTGGTAATGCCTGGACTGGCAGGCTGCTCTCAGCCAAATTCTGTGAAAGGTCAAGGCCTCCAGGGACTGAAGTTCCTACAAGCTCCATGAAATCAGGTGCCCCTTTGCACCCCTCAAGAGACGAGGGCGTTGATGCAGGGGAATGATGCTGGAAATGAGGCCACACTTGTTCTGCTGTGTGGAGAAGGACTTGGGGTAATTCCTTGGCTGCTGGTAGAGATGCTCTGCTTGGTCATGGGTATGGCAACCCATACCCTGGGGCAAGAGGTAAATGTCCTCTTATTCCTTCCTTACTTTGGGGTTTTTTTTCCTTTCTTGTTTTGTGGGGGTTTTTTCCCCTTCCTTATTTTGTTTTGGGTTTTTTCCCCTTATTTTGTGTGTGGTTTTGTGTTTGTGTGGGTTTTTTTCCCTTCATACACGAAGTTAAGGCAGACTGCTTCTGGTATTCCTTGTCCTTGGCCCTGACGCAGGGAGTGCGGACGGACTGTAAGGGCCCCCTCTGGGCTAGGGGAGAAAAGCGGCTTTCCCTAAGACGCCAAGCACCGCACTGCGACTCGAGCAGGCTACCGAGCCCACGGGTGACACCCTATTTTCGACAAGCAGCCCTCCGCCAAGGAAAGAGGCGTGAATCTTGCCGGCAGGGCCGTCCGAGAGCTGCCACTCGGCTTGAGCCTTGGTCTGCAGCTGGACACCACCGACGCCCCGAGCGAGCCGGGGCAGCGGCTACAGGGTGAAATCAGGAGGTAGAGGCCGACGCGAAGACGGAAGCAAAATTCTCCGTTGTCTCCACGAAGCTTGATGTAGCGCTGAGATACGCTAGCTATGCCCAGAACGCTTCCCCCCGCCCCGCATTTTGGGGAAGCCTGGGGGGCCGGAATTTGTCTGTTTTGCGAGGAATTTGCATGGCGGTGTTGGGTCGATGATTGGACTTGATGATCTTGAAGGTCTTTTCCAACCTTAATGATTCTGTGATGTTGTACCGAGTAAGAAGCAACCGGGACAGAAATGGAGGAGGGAGAGGTTTAAGAAGTTGCTTGGGGAAACGACGTGGTGACATCTGAAAAAATAAAAACCTTTGAGAGCCTTATGGGTAATTATGGAATTCAAATTGGAAATGTTCTGTGCATTTTTAATACCTCTGCTCGGAGAAGGAGTATAGCTGTTTTAATGTTTAATGCCTGTACAGTAATAGAAGGCTGAACTGATCCCCGTGCGCCCGTTTGTTCCATTACTGTCCAGAAGGAAATAAATTAAATTCTATTTTAGACCGTATCTTTGGATCCGGATGCTGGGGAGGCAGAGATGGGAAGAACGAAAGCATAGGGAGAGCTCTGTCCCCGAACCTGTCCCTGCCTGTCCTGGGAAGCCGGCGGAGGTGTGCACACGCTTGGCACGACACAAGGAGTAAGTGACAACGCGATGGCCCTCGGAAGGGTCCCTGTTCTGGAGGAGAGAGGATCCTCCCAAGCCAGATATTCAACTGACTTATATTTTAAGTGTCAGGAGGATTTTGATTATAGAAAATTAACTTCATTTCAGATACCTACCACGCTTCAAAAAAATTCTCGTAATGCTGCAACCAAGACTGCCTTCTCTCCTGAATGTAAAGAATGTAAAGAAACCCCAAATCCAGTATTTTAACACTTCTAACACTTTTTTTTCAGTTAAAACCTTTTAATATAATGTAGCTGAAGGCATTTCAGCTCCCCAGAAATCCACTCGTGTTAGGGCGGCGTGGGGACTGTCTTGGTGTTGCGTGATCGGGAGCGCATTGCTGGTGCTGTAGTTGCATTTTTAGACTAGTTCAGTGTTTAAAATTATTTTACCTTGATTATTTGCCTTCTGGTTTCTGGTATTTCATATACACAGTAGCTTGGAAGTGAGAAGCATACTTATCATATTTGAAGCTTTTATTAATAAAGGATGGGAGTGGGGGGAGAACTGTCTGCCTCCAGATGTGAAATGACACCGACCCCGGTGCATCGCTGATGCCTGAGACGCCCTCGACGCTGTAGCTGCGCTGTTGCCTCCTCAGCTGCATAACGCTCTCATACGCTCTTAACTGTACTTTCGTTATGCTTATTTTATGTGTATTGTGCAAAAATAACGTGCTTGCATCTACTTATCACCCGTAAAACAATATACTTATTTTACACTTCTTAATAACAAGTTTTCCCGGTGCCGTCCAGCGTGCTGCTTTGATGCTTCCAAAGGGTCTGTGGTTTTCTGTGGGCCTCCCGTGGGTCTTCCTGAGGCCGGCTTTGTGGGTGAGGAACTCGGCGGCGGCTGGAACAGGGCTGTCTGGCCAGCTTGTTAACGCGGGTACCAAGTACAGCGTCCCCAGGCCCCTCAGCAGCCCCTGCGGTGGGGTAGTTGCTGCCGTGCCTCACGCCTTGATCTCAGCAATTACTCCTTGCTGTTCCTCAGAGCTGCAGCTTCTCTCGTCTTTCCCGGTGTGGTTTAGTCATTTGGCATCCTGCAGCTTTTCACGTTAGGCTAGGAGAAGTTTGCCTTGTTTAAGTCAATTCTGCTCAAGAAAATAAACCTGCAAGCCACATCAGGAGCCGGGAGATGCTCTGTTATTGACCTCCTCCTCCTCCATCCTAGAGGAGAAAGAGATAGTTTTTTTTTTTTAATTTGCCTAGCTGAATTGTCAGCTGGTGTGTTTAAATGCCTGTCTTAATGGGATGTGTTTGGGCAGCTACGTTAACATAATGCACTCAAGATGTAGCTTGGCTAAAAACAACCAGCCAAACCCACAAAACGCGGTCGATACAGATGAACGCCGCTCTTCAGCAGGTTTTTGAGGTTTCATTCAAAAAAATATTTAGGTTCAACTAATACTCAAATTTTAAAGGTTTTTGAGAGGAGATGTTTTATTCGTACGATGATTTTACACCTGATTGAAATAAACGTGCAGGGGACCCATCACTTCAGTGTCCCAGACCCTGGCTGATGGCTGGTTTTCTAAAGAAATGCTTTATGTGTAAAGGAAGAAAAAAAAAAAAATCTAGCCAGCAGGCTAACCCTCATTTTAAAAACACCGCACCAAAACGGACCCAAACAAACAAAACTTCCCAGCTTTTAGTACCCTCTTTAATGCTTTGTTATGGCTACTCATTGGTCATAAACTTTTCTGATTTTTTTTTTTTGGTTCTCCTGATTCTTTCCAAAACTTTGAACTTTTGTTTTATAAACTTTTGCTATTAGAAAACCAATTGTACTCATCTTTTGTAAAGTCCTACAGAACTTTCTCTTGCAAGAGGGGATTGCTGGGGGGCTGAGCAGGACACCACGCTGAACACCCGCTGCGGGACCGCTGAGGAGGTCAGAGCACCGGAAAAGATGTGAAATGACCGTGTTTGGCTGTGCAGTGATCTGACTTTTAATTGCTCTGGGTTGGAGGATGGAAAAGCCAGGTTGGAACTATCAGGGTGGTTAGCAGTGCTTTACTCACCTTCTGCACTGTTGGGTGTCCCCCCTCCCCTTATTTCATAACATATTTCTTTAGGAGAAAATAATAAATATCTTGCACTATTGCTCAAATTTTTGTTATTTTTTTTTAAAGAAAAAGCCATTAGGCAATCAGCGTGGAAATGTTAAGTAGATCTAATTTTCTTTTGGATGGTGGGAACATTTTGGAGAGACACCATTATGCTGCCCGTTCTGCAGAGCTTGAGACGGGAGGTTGGGACTGGGAAACTTCTCCGACATCCTGCGGACTCCGGCATGTAACTTCGTACAGAAGCACACCACAGCATTGCCGGCCCTCGCTGTCGCTCCCTTCGGCGCAAGGGTAACGGTCAGCAAAAGGCACGTCTGCAACCGCAGCCTTCTGCTTCCCAAGGTGGCTCCAGATGCTACAGCCCCTCTGGCCGCTCCCGTGGCGGCGTAGCCTTGTTCTTTCCATCGGTGATGCTTTTGTTTGCGGATTTCAACACTTAAGTTGAAATCCTAGTTTCTTATCGGAGAAGTGAACAAAACCAAACAAGGTCCTCTTTTGTTTGTGGAGTTTTACTTGCTCAGCTGGCATTAAAACAAAAATTTGAAAGGATTTCGGTAGGAAAACTCCCATTTGAGTTCAGCTTGTGTAGTATTTACAGTAGCGTTCTAGATGGGAAATGTGATTTTTGTTGTTTTGTTGGGAGAATATCCCATCTCTTAAAATGAAATCTGCTTCAACAAAGCAAACAGCCTTGGCAGAAATGGGATAACTGCTGGTCTCCTCTAAGAGCGACGCGCGAGCCGTCCCTCTTGAGTATGTTCTGCTGAAGCGCGTGTTGCCGAAGGGTCTGGAGAGAAGAGCAGTGCCCCATGGAAAAATAACTTGTAGTCGATACCGTAACCCTCTGTGCAGTATGTAACACCGCTCTGATTTTGAGTGCTTAAGCGTTATTTCTGCTTAGGCGGTACGCCTTTCATTTGGTGTCGCTTATGCCTGCAGAGTCGGCTCGGCGCCTGGGTGGGAAGCAGACTAACCGTTACGGGTTTTTAGCCATCGAATGAGGTTTTGAGAAACGCCTTGCTAGCACCTTCCGAGGAGGTCGCGCGCTCCCCGGGCTGTCGCAACCTTTTTGGCTGGAGCCTGTGTCTACAGGGAGAGTAGACTCGGCGGTTGGCTCAGGGAAGGCTGAAGCTAGTGGAGGATTTAGGGAAAACATCAGATGTCCTGGTGTATGCCAGGCTGGATGTGGCCGTAACGTGGCTTGGGGACTGGGCAACTTGACTTAACTGTGGTGTTAGCTGAGGAAACATGAGCTTTGTGGGGCTTTTCCTTCTCAAACTCCCCTCTTCACAGGAATCCCTCAGCTGAGTTAACCGCAGGACGTCCATGAAAGATGCTGTTTCCGAGTCGCTTTGCTCACCTGCAGCCGTGACTGTCTATAAAAGACTTTGTTTTAAAACACTTAAGTTGAAATCCTAGTTTCTTACCGGAGAAGCGAAACGGTCCCGCGTGCCCGCGCTAGTCGGGGATCCTCCTGCCACCACGGAAGAGGCCAGGGGGAAGCGTCCCCCTCTTGCTGACAGCTGCCAGACAGGGCTTCGAAATGAGAGCAGCTGGGTGAGGCGTGGATTCCTGGTAAGAGCTGAACAAAACGCGGTTTGCTTCAGCGCGCTCTTGCTCGCTTTGTCATTCTTCGAGATTATTTTGTCGTTTCTCGGTAGAGCACGGGCGGGTGGCTTGCGTCTTTCCCGAATGCTTGGCTGCCTCTCCCAGGGCTCGCCCGCGTTTCTGAGCGTTGTCCTCCCTTTCTCAGAGGAACAGCTTGGCACGTTTAGGTGAACGACGCGTGCCGTTACCCAAGCAGTGTGTTTGCTGGTGCTCTCGTGCCCCGGGGGTCTAGTACACGAAGCCCTCGGCAAATACGGGGAAAAAAGACTCTCTTCAAAGTGAATCCCGTGACTCCACAGCCCCAACTCGCATCCGCCTTCTCTGCCTCCCGCCTTTCGCTCGCTCCCAGGTCGGTTATCGGGTCTATGAATCTGCCCTTACGCTCGCCGGCCAGGCTGCGGGGAGCTGGGCTCGTGCCGGCGGCTCGGCTGCCCGTGGGCTGGACCACCCTTGCTACTCGATGGCACCTCTGAAATGCTCCTGAAAGATGGCGTGGGCATTTGCCCAGGTGGCTTGTAGCCCTCCTTCCTCTTCGGGGGTCATCGGGGACGCCGGGAAAGCTGTCTCCTTCCCCCAGTCTGACCGGGCCACGGCTCGGCTCAGCCCGCCGGGGGGCGGCCCG
>NW_010563117.1:580-1186 GCF_000687285.1 Phaethon lepturus | reverse complement strand
GGGTTGGGTGGCTCTCTCCTAGAAATAGCGTTATTGGGGCAAAAAAGCTGCCTGTATCTATCTATCCATTAAAAACCCCCGACTCCTTTGCCGATGAGTTGGGCGAGGAACTGAACGGACGTGACATTAGATGATTTGGTTTTCAATGCTGCTGACCCTTGCGGCAGAGCTTTCCAGTTTCTACCTGTTTACAAATTTACCTGCCTTCGGGTTGTAGATATACAGGATGGATTTGAATCGATACAACTTCATTCCCAATAATCCCCTCAGCCCGTTGTTCTGCTGCCTCGGGTGCCTTGTACTCTGCGCTTCTCCTGATTTTTACAATAGCAAGGAAAAGAAGCTGAAAATTACTGGAAGCCTGGGTCTTCTGCCTTTCCAGTTGCTTTTGGGAGCACAGTTACTTCAAGGTTTGTGGAACAAACTTGGGTTTCCTTGCTCCGTGTTGCAGGCTTTAAGCGGAGGGTCTCGAGAAGAGCTTCCAGAAAACGGCCGTGAAAGTCTGACCTAAGAACGTGTGTTGACTTGCAAGAGTATGAGAAACCCGAAGAGATTTCGGATAGCTTGGAGTATTTTGAAACGCCAGCTTCCGTGCCAGACTTCCTG
>NW_010563117.1:0-480 GCF_000687285.1 Phaethon lepturus | reverse complement strand
CCTTTTACGCACATTTGCCTGTTTTTAATCTTTCTTTTCCAGTTACGTAAATAGCGCAGGAAGAGCATTAACTGTGTACCACTAGTGAGCTGATTCGCTTGCTCCAAGTTACCAGACACAAAAGCACCGCAGGGCTGGTTTGTAAATCAAGTTGGATTTTACTTTTTATATCTGTGTTATTCTGAGCTCTTATGTAAACACTTGGAATGCAATTTCTGTATGTACTCGGCCTGTTATGCAACTACCCTGTGCAGTGATGTCAGAAGGATTTAATTTTCTTATCGGTGGCTTTTAGAAGAAGTGATCAAGCATTCTTTCTGCAGAAAGCGCAGAGAATGATAAAGTGAAAAACAATAATATAAATGACAGAAAACGAGGACAGCCACAAATTTAAAAAGGGGAAAAAGAAAAAATTAAAACATTCCCAAGTTACAAAACTATTTATGGTGGCTTTCACTGAACGCGTGATTACTGCTTCAG
>NW_010563116.1:0-3462 GCF_000687285.1 Phaethon lepturus | reverse complement strand
GTCAGGAGCCGTGAGGAGCACCGGTGCCACGCAACTTCCCATCCCTGGGAATGAAAGCCCTCCATGAAGGAGAATCCAAACGCTGGTTATGTAAAACAAAAATTTAAGACCAATTAAAAAAAATATAACCCTTCCCATTGCCCCCATCCTCCTCCTCATCTCCCCCTCACCCCCTCCCGCCGCCTGCGGCCGGGAGCATCGGCGCTGATGCGGTGTTGGCGTAATTGGAGTATTCAGGCTGTTGTTTTGTACCTGTCTATTTGAGAGACAGCTTCAACCGCGTAATGAACACATCTGAATATTTATCTGCTTGTTCTGAATGGTATATTTGTATTTCAAATACTTAATTGTTATTTTTATTTAGCTGCAAATTGCTGTTTTTATTTCACTGGCGTACCTCTTGGAAACCGCTCTAGTGCAAGTTTAACACTGAGCTTTTCTCTATTCCTGATTTCTTTTTTTTAATTAACCCAATGCTGATAAGAGTGTAAGGACACCACGGCCCCCTTCTAGCTTGTCACGGCGATCTGAGATGGGAAGATAGTGGCATCAGCCCCAGAAAAAACTGGCTCGTGTGGAGGAACTGGAAGAGGGCAAACCAGCCAGGACCGCAGAGGAAACATGGGCAGGACCTGGGGAGACGGGATACCCCAGTGACCGGGAGCAGCTCGGTTCTCCTGTGCTGAACCTGGAGGGCCAGGTAGCAGCCCTTCTCCAAAATGCCTTTTTTTTCCCCCACTTCTAAAAGATTTCCTCCTTTTCTCCGCAGCAGAGCGGGCTTGGCCCCCAAAACAGCACTGTGGAGCTGCAGCCAAGGATGGAGATGGGCCAGGCTGGTGCCTTGAGCCTTTTTCCCTCTAGAAAATCCTTCCTCGCACATGCTGCTGACCCCAGCAACGTCCCTCCATGCAGATGAAACACACCTGGGACCATTTCCCAGTGCTGGGGCCAGCTGGTACAGGACAACCTCAACAGAAGGGCCAAAAAAAGATCTTCTCCCTGCCCATTCCCATCTAGCTGGGGGTGCAGCTCTTCTCCCAAAGGACTTTAAAAAAGCATCTGGCTGAGAGCACCCATGGAGCAAGACTGAGCTGTAAAACCTGGCCTTGTGAATAAAACCTTCACAACACATTTGATTGCCCCATGCGTTGCACAAGAATTGGACTATACAGTCAACTTGAACTTATAGAATCATTAAGGTTGGAAAAGACCTCTAAGATCAAGTCCAACCATCAACCCAACACTACCATGCCCACTAAAGCATGTCCCCAAGTGGCACATCTACACAGGTTTTTTGAACACCTCCAGTGATGGTGACTCCACCACCTCCCTGGGGAGCTTATTCCAATGCTTGACCACTCTCTCAGTAATTTTTCCTAATATCCAATCTGAACCTCCCCTGGCACAACTTGAGGCCGTTTCCTCTCGTCCTATCACTAGTTATTTGGGAGAAGAGACCAACCCCCACCTCACCACAGCCCCCTTTCAGGTAGCTATAGAGAGCGATAAGGTCTCCCCTCAGCCTCCTCTTCTCCAGACTGAACAACCCCAGTTCCCTCAGCCGCTCCTTGTAAGACTTGTGCTCCAGACCCCTCACCAGCTTCGTTGCCCTTCTCTGGACACGCTCCAGCACCTCAATGTCCTTCTTGTAGCGAGGGGCCCAACACTGAACACAGGATTCAAGGTGCGGCCTCACCAGTGCCGAGTACAGGGGCACGATCACTTCCCTACTCCTGCTGGCCACACTATTGCTGATACAGGCCAGGACGCTGTTGGCCTTCTTGGCCACCTGGGCACACTGCCAGCTCATGTTCAGCCGGCTGTCACCCAGCACCCCCAGGTCCCTTTCTGCCGGGCAGCTCTCCAGCCGCTCCTCCCCAAGCCTGTAGTGTTGTTCTAGAGCCATGTTGGTTTTTTAGATAAAGGAACGAAGCTATAGAAGAAGAAAAACGGGAGAAAAAAGGAGGGTGGACAGGTTTCCTGAGCAAGATTAGAGGAGGATGGGCAGAGAACACACAAGGAAACCCCGACCGCCCCTTTTGCAATGGTACTGCTGAAGACTGACCGTGATGTAGGGTTCTTGGACCCAAGGGACACTCCTGGGTGCCTGGTAGGTTGTGCAGGAAGGGAGCATAATTAGGCAGTGCTTTGCACCAAACCATAGCTGCAAATGAGAGACCGTGAGCAAAATGGACCCCCAGAACTGGGTCACACCCGGCATCAGCTGGACCCAAGCTCCAAGCTAATTCCAGTGGGAAGGGCCACATATTTCTGAGAATTATCAAGAAGCTAATATCCGAGCTAAAAATGAAGTTTTATATCAGTGCAGAGCTGCCTGGAAGGGCTTTGTGCACCCACTGCTGACGGAGGGTCTGTGGACCAGGGCACAGACCCAGTATGTGCCCGTACCATGTCCCCATCCCCTCGGGTCCCGAGGAGCTGCCAAACTGCTCAGACCTGCTCCAGCGCAGAGGATCTCTGTTGACCTGGTGCTGCAGAGAGCCCCGAGCCTCATACTGATCTGCAAGGAGGACCAAGCGCTGGCATCATTTTTCAGCACCCCCGTGGGCAGGTGAACTACCAGTGTTCCCGGGCACACCATCGCCACTGGTTAACATCTCATGACTGTCCAGAGCCCAGCTTTCCCCCTCCTTTTCAATCTGATCCCGGCTCTGTGCCTCTTTGCATTTGATAAGCATCTTGGGGGGGGTCAGTCTGAGGATGCCCATCTTGGGTCTCTGCTCTGCAGCCCCCCCAGAAGGACCCCGTGGGGCTATGGGGCAGGAGGGGATCGTAGGGACCGTGTTACTCCATCTTCTTCTGCGGTGGCCTTTGAAAAGCCATCTCCATTTCCTTCCCTAGGTATGAGGCTACGCTGTGGGGATGAAGTGGAACACGTCACCCTCGTGACAGAGGGGAGGCCCTGGCACAATGCGGGGAGGATTTATTGCATGAGGGAATCTCGGTTTGAGGCATCATTCCCCCTTGCCTTCAGCTTGCAAACTTTGGGTGCAGAAACAGAGAGGTATCAGGACCCCCTGAAATGTCTGGGGGGCATTAAGGAGATATGGGGCCACCAAAGGGAGAACAGAAACATGGCTGTGTGTCCCCCCGCTCCTCCCCGCTGGGTCCCCATCGGGGCCGGCGGCAGGGCGGGAGCGGCGAGGCCACAAAATGGGAGGCAGGAGGGAGGCTGCAGGAGATGGGAGGGGAGGGAGGGGAGGGGAGAGCCCTGCTCCAGCCACGGGGAATTTCCTTTAAGGAGGAGGAAAGGAGGAAAAAATCCTCTGGCAGAGGCATAAGGAGGGGGAAAGGAGCCATGCAGGAGGCGGAGGGGGGGAATACACACACGCAGGAGTACATGGCTCCTTGGTTCTGCCTGGCTCATCGTTTTGCAAATAATTTACGCCCCGCTGCGGATACGTCTCTCATTTTCCTGGCAGATGCACAAGACCCCGCTGG
>NW_010563115.1:0-1578 GCF_000687285.1 Phaethon lepturus | reverse complement strand
TGGGGGCACCCCCCAGCTGCCGGCACCGGTGGTGAGCCAGACCGATGGTGAGCCAAGGAGGGCTGGGGGGGAGCAGCCAGCTCTGTAGAGGTACCCCCAAACACCCCCGAACCATGCTGCCTTTGTCAGAGCCCCCTTTTCCCCAGCTTTCAGTGGGGGACGTGGGGTCTGGGGCAGCAGTGGAGGTCCCACTCAGCCCCTCTCCCAGGGGGACAGCAGCCGGGCTGATGCCTCTCTGCTCCTCTCCCACCCTAGATCCTCAACATGGAAGATGACCAGAACTGGTACAAGGCTGAGCTGTACGGCTGTGAGGGCTTCGTCCCCAAAAACTACATCAAGGTCAAGCCACACCCGTAAGTACCGTCCCACCGCATGGGGAAGGGGGGCTCTAAGCCCCACTCTGGTAGCACCCACCAGCACCAGGACATCCTCTCCCACCACCCAGGCAGTGGTCCCAACGGTGTGTCCCGATGCCCAAAGGCCTGCCATGAGCCAGGCTAGCCTGGGGAAACTGAGTCACAGAGCGATGGGGCAGCGATCCGCCTGCCAGGTCAGTCTGCCATTGGCACCACAGCCTGGGGGGAGACGGGAGGCAGCAGCATGCCCACGTACCCCCAACACACAGAAATTCAACCCTCGCACTGGGCTGCCCGCTAAATAAATGATAATTGGGGAACAACAAAGTGTTATGGGATTATGACTGCATTAGACACAATCCTATTACTGTGTTATTAAAGCCCGGCATAATCCATCTCTGTTTTAACCTGTGTTTTATGTATCATTATCCCCTAGTAAATCACATTTAAATGCCATAGCAGAACCTGCTCGGGGCTGCGGCTGGGGAGCAGGAACGCGTGGGCTCGGGGCAGCCTGGGGCAGCTCCCGTTGCCTCTCCGGCTTCGGTTAACAAGCCGGGACGGGCAAGACACAGCCTCTTCCTTGCAGCACCTGGAGAGCTGGCTCTGGGAGATGCTCTGTGCTAGAGTCCATGGCTGACCATTCACAGGGCAATTTTAATAGGTAGCAGAGGATCTCCATGGTCTGGGGCTCCCAAATATACAGACACAGCCTTGGCAGAGACAGGACTCCGCTCCTCCACCTCGTTTCGGCAGCTGCTGGCAATGCAGGCAGGAAAGATTTCATCCTGGCATGGAGGGTTTTCTGCTCTGCGAGCCCTCCACCGGCACCTGGCAGGGCTGTTCCCATGGGGGGCCACGAGACATGGCAGGGAGTGGGGGGGACAGGCAGCAAAGTGGGAGACGGGGCACCTGATGCGGTGAGCTGGGTGACAGGATGCGGTTGTGGCTGTCGGCGATGCTGCACGAGCCCTGCACGGACGAGGCAGCGCATGGGGACACGTCTGCACCCGCAACACCCTGCAGTCCCCCCCTCCGCAAAAATGCTGTGATAAGTCAGGGCGTTGGGGAAAGGGAAGGGAGAAACGGCTGCTGGGGGGTCCCAGCCCCACGGGGAGCCCCACGGGCACCCTGCTCCTCTCGGTGCCTCCATCCTTCGGGGTGGGGATGCGGCACCGGGGTGTCCCCAAGTGTTGAGGGATGCCCGCATGGCTGAGCCCCG
>NW_010563114.1:1011-1443 GCF_000687285.1 Phaethon lepturus | reverse complement strand
ATCCCACCATGTTTCTGTGATGGTGACTAAACCATAGATGTTCTGCTGCAGAACAGTCTCCTGCTCCTCCTGTTTGCTGCATGCTGCGTGCATTGGTGTAGATGCACTGGAGCTGGGCTATCAATTTTGCCCATAACATCGATATGCCACCCCAAGCTCATCTCTAGTGAGCCTGGTTTTATCCCCTTTCCCCTTCAAATCTAGTTTAAAGCCCTCTGAATAAGGCCTGCCAACTCATAAGCAAGAATCCTTTTCCCCTTTCGAGACAGTTGCACTCCATCTGCTGCCAGGAGGCTCGGTGCCATGTAAACCTCCCCATGGTCAAAATAGTCAAAATTCTGCCAAAGGCACCAGCCCCTGAGCCATGTGTTGACCAGGTGTGCTTTCCTGTTCCTTTCAGTGTTCCCCCTTGTCACTGAAGGGCTTGATGAA
>NW_010563114.1:482-923 GCF_000687285.1 Phaethon lepturus | reverse complement strand
TGGGCGTCTTTGCGCAACCTGTATGACCAACTGCGGGTAGTAATCAGTGGGCCAAACCAGACCAGGGAGTTTCCTGGTGACGTCTCTCACCTGAGTCCCACGAAGGCAGCAGATTTCCCTGTGCGTTGGGTCCGGTTGGCATATTGGGCCCTCTGTACCCCTCAGAAGGGAGTCACCTACGACAATTACTCTCCTTTTTTTCTTAACAGAGGAACTCTTTATGCATGGGGTTGGCTGACTTACCCTAGGTAATGCCCTGGATGGACTTGCATCAAGGTCCTTGTGCTCCTGGCCCTCAAGTTCCAGAGCCCCATGTCTCTTGTGTAAGGGCAGCTGGAATGGTGAGGGAGGCCGGGAGGGGATTTACCTGCTGTCTTGAGCAGGGACCTGTTTCCATTCCCCCTCATCTCTTAGGTCCCCTCCTTCTGCCTGGCAGCAAAA
>NW_010563114.1:0-230 GCF_000687285.1 Phaethon lepturus | reverse complement strand
GCTTGGTCAGGAGTTCGGTCGGAGTCACCACATTCCTTCTGGCCATGGTTTTCAGCCGAGTGGAGGCCATGGCTGGGCCTCTTCTGGGAGGACGATGGCCACTCGTGTGGGGGAGGGACTGCGCCCCACCCACACGCCTTCCCTGCACGAACTGACACGCCAACTGACGCGACGCGCCCTTCTGACGCGCTACGTCCTCTTTGCCCGCCCTGTTCGCCGCACTCCGGGTC
>NW_010563113.1:0-33498 GCF_000687285.1 Phaethon lepturus | reverse complement strand
TCAGCGCGTCCCCGGGGAACGCCTGGCTGGCCACGGCGCCCTGCAGCCTGCTGCTCAGCTCCTGGTGCGGGAACGACTGCCAAGCACGGCTCTGCCTCGCCGCCGCTGTAAGGGGAGGCAAACCCCCGGGCCTGGGGTTCCGGGCAGCCGAGGGGGGTGTCCTCTGCCAGCTGGCGTTAAGGCATGTGTGGAGACGGAAACCGCCGTGCCACGCTCCCCTCCGTGCCTTCTCCAGCGGGAAAGGAGGGCAAGGCAGCTGCGTTTGCTCCTGCCTCTCAACCGGGGCACCTGCCAGCAGGACACATTTGCAGGACCTTGGGTGAATGGGGATACAGATGTCGGCGGGGCCGTGCCACCCCTTTTGGCATCTGCTCTTTGCCCTTTGGTTCAGTCCCTGAGCGTCACTCTTCCGTGATCCTCCTCACCTCTGGTCTGCCGAACAGGCCGGGTGCCCTGGGGACCATCATGGCATCCAGCTCTTCCATGGTGACCTGATCGATGGGAATTTGGTGCCAAAGCGCACGCACAAGCCTATTGCAGCACACCTTACAGAAAGGTAATGAAGCAGAGATGGTGGCAGGGACTCTCAGATGCAAACGCAGAATGAATTTAGAAAATGGGATTAAAATGTAACTTCACAAGTCAGGAGTAGGCACCAGACAATCAGGGCTTCCTCCAGGACAGTGACTCGCTGCTGAACATGCCTCCTCAAGTGGGACCGTTTGAGAACCACATTACATTTGAATTGAACAAGGTTTAATAGCCTTCAGTTACAATCACGAATCATGTGGAGGAAAGACGGTATTAGTAGAAAGCAAGACTGAAAAAATGTGCCTCTGTCTGCCTGATCAACAGGAAGAACAGCAATGAAAATCAGACACACTGAGTTTAGAAACGCTCAAATAAGTACGTGGCAGTGGTCTCACAGCAAACATGGGGAGGGTTAGGTGGTTGTAAATCACTCCCTTCAGGCATTACAGACCAATTTAAATAATGACATTTTATCAGACATAGCAATAAAGGCACTCTCATCGGACTCCATTGAGAAAGAAACAGAAATGACTGTCAGACAACAGGTGGAAAAACACTGACTAAATGATTATACTTTGATTGAATGAGCTGTTGGAATAGAAGGCTCCTCCTTGGGTCCAAGAGGTACCGTGAGCATTGGTCCCCTCTTGAGCCTGAGTCCCTTCAGAAAGCAATACAAGGGCTCCTGCCCCATGGGCCAGGCAGGCTTGCCGCAGGGCACGCAGGGCAGCTTCCAAAGGCGGGCAAAGCCCCGCACACGAGCGATGGGGAATTTGTGCCGGTGAACCAGCAACAAAGATGGAAGGACCCACGGTCCTGAAGGAGAGAGCATGGCCGGACAGGGCAGGGATATGACCGGCTGCCCTCCTACTTCTGCTCTGTCTGGTAGAGACTCCACAAAAGTACAACAGAAATTATGTCTGTCCTGTGCTGGTGGGAAAGCTCTTCTGACAAAGTGTGTTGCAGAAGGTCCTTTGTCCCTCCTTTCTTTGGAAAACAAAGTATCTGCAGCTAGGACATCAGGAAGAACCCAAAGGAGCCAGAGCCTGGACTCAGAGGAGGATAGCAGCCCTGTCACACAAAGGTCCTTTCTTCTAACGATTGTACCTGTGCTGGCATGAAAGTCTGGCTTCTAAGTAGCCATAAGCACAGTGGACTTTGCCTCCTGCCACTGTCTTTGCCAATGGCTGTTTCATGGAGGGATGGTCTGGGAAGGCACTTGGTGGCTGCCTGGGAGATGCAGAGCACGGCTAGGTAAGCAGGGCCCCACGGGTGTCCTGCTCTGGCCATTTCTCAGGCTGTATTTGCAGGCTCACAACATGGATTTCAGGTTAATTTGGTTCAGAGGAAGCCTCCAGGCCATCCTTCACAGTGTCAACCCAACCAGTGTGCATCACTCGTGTCCCAGTATCAGCAAGGAGCAGGCATGTGCTGGATGCAATATAGAACAGCCTAAAAACTACTCCTTTGAACCTGCCCCTGGCATGACAGTAAGAGCAGTTATTGCACATGAATTACTGGTCTCAGCATGTCAGAAACAGCAGAAAGGATTGATGGTGGCACCTTGCCACCAGGTCTTTCAGTCACACTGCAACATCCCCTTCTTCAGGCACCTAAAACAAGCATATGCAGTGTGAATACTTGCAATCTGCATGCACCTTCTTGCTGTCTCTGGTGGGGCATTCAAAAACCAGGCACCGCAAGTCAAGCTGAGCTGGGAAACCTTGGCCTTTTTCCCTGTCCAATCCTTGCCTACTCTGCTTTTTTACTAATGAGAATTGTGTGAATTTTTTTTTTGTTTTTGAATCTCTCTTTGGGCCATCAGTTTGGTCGCACAATCACTTTTACCCATCCCAGTATTGTTACCTGTGCAATCTGGTGAGCCCCAGCATGGTGGAAGGTGCCCATTGCACGAGGACTTCCTGCTAGTGCTGCTCCTTTCCGTAAGACTCAAGAAAAAGCCCTGCATTATCTCCAGACACACAAAGTCTTAATTCAGTGTTGTGTAGCTTGGTCTTTTTGTTCACTTGCGAGTGAAAGCATCACATACCGTTGCTAAGAGAAAGGGAATGTGGCAGCACAGATATGGTGGAGCACCAGGCACTGGATCTGATGGTGGGCTCATGCCTTTTGTGTAAGATGCAAAAAGGTGTGATTTGTCCTGCTGGGTCGACATTGTCTTTTGCTCTGTTAGCTCAGGGTCCAAAATGCCACTTTTACAGCCAGCATCTATGGATTTGCAAGGCAGAGTGGGCATACTGGGAACCAGAGGAATGCAGCCTGGAGATGTACCGGAATCTCTCAGGCACAGAGGAGGCTACCCGTGCAGGCACATAGGCAGAGAGCAATCCTGGTGTGCTGGTCATGCCTCCTTTTGGGCTCAGGTAAGTCATGCTATGTATTTGAGCACTAGAGCTCTCATGGCACAGGCTGGGACTGAATTTGGCTGCATTTCTATTACTCCCCATACAAAATTATTAACATTTGTGTGGGTCAATTGCAAAACTAATGGATGTGATGCGGTAGTACCACCAGTGCTTCCTACGGTCTTTACATCTAAGGGGACTTAAGCATTCCCACCAGAAAATTAAACATCTGAGATTGTGTATACTAAGGAGAAAGTGAATAATACACAGGGTAAAGAGATGACACTCTTGATCAAACCACAAGGCCGTCTTTAAAATCTGGAGGTCCATCATGTTAGAGAAGTCTGTCTATGCCCATGCCCCTTTCCTTAACATCAAAATCTCAGCTCAGATGTTGCTTTTTCTGTGGGGTCTTGGCAGCCCTTCCACCCCTTCTAGACATTGTTTTGCTTTCTGCTGGCTGTACGCGCAGGGTGACATCATGGCTATTTCTGCTCTCTGACAATAATCTCTCTTTTGATAGGCAGAGGACAAAGCCATTTCATATTTATGATTCCTTGACCCATATGAGACTGATGTGCAGGAAAATGTGTACAGTAAGACCCATCACATTGGGATGCAGTAGAAAGACTCGGTGCCAGAACGGGCTCGTGCCAGTCTAGGTGCACTCATTACAGTCAGACTTCATGCTGCGGGTTACCGGGTGTGAGTATCACCAAGTGCTGGCAT
Organism: Phaethon lepturus; assembly: GCF_000687285.1. Taxonomy (NCBI): domain Eukaryota; kingdom Metazoa; phylum Chordata; class Aves; order Phaethontiformes; family Phaethontidae; genus Phaethon; species Phaethon lepturus. The sequence goes on along the minus strand of NW_010563113.1, from coordinate 29,872 downwards.
AATTTATAGTGCAAAACACACCTTAAAAAGGGAATTTCTTCTTCTGTACATCTAACACGCATCTAGCAAATTATCTGGAGTATATCACATAGTCAAATTAATTAGCTTACTGTAAGTGGAAATGGAAGACCACTTAGCTCTTTAAACTAAAAGAGCTCCATAAACGTGGAGCTACAGATTCATGGAGCTCTTTCATGTCAGTCTAGTCACCCTTTGGCTGCTTACAAGCTTGGATCACTAGGGAGCTTTTAAACATCATTTTTTATAGGTTGTTCAGTGTGTCAGTGGGTGTAGGACACGTACAGAGTGGGAAGATGGCCAGGAACCAGCCTAAGTAACACTATTCCCCTGATTCCGGCATATGTTAAAGATGCCAGGGGCCTCACGACTTTTGCTCTGGTTGAAAATTGAGCAATTAAGCTAAATTAGCCTGTATTAAGCTCTTGCTTACAGCTAGTTTTGGTACCTTTAAACCATGCTGCAGGCAGCAGTGAAGACATGAAATATCAGCATGGCCAGAAAGAAGCCCGATCTCCTCTGAGAGAGTCCTCTGGGGGGATCTCCATCCTCCTCAAAGCAGCTCAGATTTCCAGGCCCTGGTGTGTGTGCCTGTGATACCACAACATCCAGCAGGAACATGTGGATCTGGAGACATTTTGCAGCACAGAGGAGCAGAGAGTATAGCTGCTATAGGGCTGGGAGGCCGTAAATGCCTACGTCACTTCTGCAAACAGGCTTTGGGTACTACTGAGAAGTCACCCATCTTGCCTGGGCCCTACGTAAGAGCAGAAGGGACTGCCACATCCGCATGCAGCCCGGTGCAATAGTTCATCTAGGTTTTTCAGCATGGACCTGTGGACTCATATAAAGACATTTCAATAGGCAAGCCTTCTTTAAGCGATTGCTTTAAACTCTGCCTGAAATCTGCAGGGTAATTCTGATAGCTGGTGGTTGAAGGCCACTTTCGCCGGGCAGCTGACACTTCCTTCAAGTACCACTACTTGATGTTGTGGCTGCGCTTGGAAGGGGACGAAAAAGCACACAAAAGGGGACAGAAACCAGCCAGACGCTACTTAGTTTGTACGAATGAGACCATTCAATAAACAGCCCTGACACTCTTGCTCACAAGGGTATGTTAATTCCGCAGGGAACTGGGACGTTTTTACAGTTTTTTTGAAGAAGGAGTTCAAGTTGCTGTGTATGCTTAGACTGGGACATGCCAAAAATGGGGGGCTTTGCTCTCTTTTTGCTGTTGCTCTTGACTTAGTTCCCTGCCAGGTTTGCTGTTAAGCCTTAGGTGGGATCTCTGCTTGGGGTCAGCTGGCACGGCTGCCCTTTAAGGTATGATTGCTTTTGGTGCTTAGGCTGGGGAGATTCATCTCGTTCATTTGCTGAGACTGCTGAAGGTCCTTGGCAGACATTACACTGCCAATCAATGTCTCAGTGGTGGGCCCCTGAAATCACCGAAGGTCAGGGTGCTTCTGCAGCACTTCAAGGCCATGGAAGCACCATTTTCAAGAAAATCAAAACATCTACCTAGGACTCAGTCAGTAGCTGTTTTTTTCAGTTCATCATCTGGTCACAAATGTGGTTGTTTTCTCCTTGGACAACCTCAGATTAAACAAAAGAAACAACGCTGATCATACCAGTTTCTTATGCCTGAAATGAAAATCTGAACATCACTGATTTTTGGAGCACCTTTCTTCATATCCTTAGATGTTGTTATTGGTTATGGTCCCTGAAAGTTTTGTTATTTGCCATTTTCAGCATACTGAATTGCCAAGATCCCAAAGCAGCTGAAGGAGTGAAAGATGCCCTCACCCATGAACAGTAAAGTATTGGTTTGAGTCCCGGGCAGAATTAAACCTCCTTCTCAGGAAAGCATCCTAACTAACCAGCTATTGGAAGCTGAATTGTTCTCAGTGTTTTTTCTTGCTCATTTAGATTTCCTTAGCAAATTTTGCAGCCTGCTGCAGCAGAGATTGTGCGTGAGAGGATGGCTTTATCACCTGGTGCTCTGGGCACCACACTAGGAAGAATGGCCCATCTCTACAACAATATAGATCCAAGTGCAAAGTAAATGTATGAAATGAAGGCACGGTGTCAGCAGAAACAAGCAAAAGCAGCACACCCCAAAACACCACCAAAACCGAGAGCAGTGTGGTAGGAGATACGGGTGCAAATGTCTGCAGGTAGAGAAAGGGCTTGAACCAAGGTCTCCTGCATCCTGAAGGATGCATCCTGGATGCACTGCTATTTCAACTGGGATGACACCAATAGCAGTGAGTGTTGATACTATTACTGCTTGAATTTAAATTTTTACCTTTATCACAACTGAGTAATAAAAGCTGCTGTGGATATTACGAAAAGGTTTATTCCAGCATTTCCAAGTCTTTATTTCTTGTTATAGCCAAATCTATGTGCTTAATCCACAACTATTTTCAGCTACTGCAAACTGCATCTTTCAATGAATGAAAGCTTTGACAGGGATTTTCTTTTCTCCTTATCCTGCACTGATCAGCTGAAACACATACCATATACTTTAAGGAGAAAAAAATTGGTCTGTTTGGTCTGGAAAATAAAAATAAAAATAAATGAGCTTTCATTTCTGTTGTGTCTTTTCTTGATCTCCTCTTCTTGTTTTCTTCCTTACTATCAGTTCTTCTTGAGTCTCAAACTTTCTCTGCTTTTCCATGTTGCAGCCATCCTTTTCGATGCTTTTGCATCCTTTACTTCCTGCCATCATCGTCTTTAATTCCCTTCTGTTCACAAAACCAATCCTACCCCAGTAGCTTACAACGGATAGCTGTCTTCTTCTGCTCTCTGCATCCCCATCTCTTTCTCTTCCCTCGTTCCCCTTCTGCTGTTATTTTTTTTACCAAATTAATATAAGATTGTGTGTAAAAAATTACCCCTAAAGAACATTAGACAATCAAATAATAGAGGAAATGCTCAAGCATGACAGACCATACTTTTCTGGGTCATTAATAACATTCCTTACTTTGTGTTATAAAGCATGAGTCCAAAAGCCAAGTGATGTGCGGAACTAAAAAACGTGATACAATCACTCTTTGTGCTTTCTGGCTTTATAAAATAAGCCTAGACCTCGTCGAAAGTGTCCATTGATAGCCTTGAAACCCTTCCTTCACAGGACAAGCACAGTGCCGCAGTGACAAGGTAACTGTTGTGCTTAGCATCTGAAAACACAAGTCCAGCAGTGGCGTTTCCACCGTTATGCCCGTAAAATCACTGAAAGACAAACATGGGAGTAGTCTTGGCACCGCAGGAGTAGTAATGCAGTTTGTAAACAAATCCTCTGATCATTTCCACTTCTTGCTCAGTGGTTGGATTTGCAGAGTGGTTCTGGCGCATGAGAACGAGATGTCCTTCAACGGTTACTAAGCTCCAGGTGAGCGGCGGCGGCAGGACTCCAGCACCCAGGGGCGCATACAGGATCACACGAACCACCGGTCCCTCGATCTGCTGTAAGCCACGTGCATGACAGGGACATTACAGTCCAAAGAAAAACTCTCAGACGTGCGTAGGGTAGATGCTGCTTTAATCTACTGATCCGTCTCGCATGATGAATCACCTGCTCAAGTCCTGGATCTCTCATGCCCTGACCCCTGTGGTCCCAGTGCCGGGCACCTAGCGCTCTCCATCCCTTCACAGGGAGCACACTCAGGGCAATACAGACAAGAAGGCGGCAAGATGCCAAAAAAGCAGATGACGGGACACTCAGATTGGCAACACTTCTCTCTATCTGTAGCCCCGGTCCCAGTAGAAATTGCATTCCTACTCACTGAAGTACCGCTAAGCCTTTCAACCCTAGTCCTTTGGCTTGGATTTTATGATGCCAGGGGGATTGGGCTCACTGCCCACCGCCAACACAGGCAAGGAATTAATGTTCCTTATGCCCTAAGTCCTTTCCTGTAACAGAAAAACTCCTTAGACAGCACCTAGAGGGCTGTTCACCACCTTGGGAACCCCACTGTTGGAAAGGTGCTGACACACTGAATGGAATCCTCATGAGAGCAGGAGGAATGAACGGGGGAGGACAGAACTCTGCTAGACGGACGGAGAGCTGAGTCTGATCTGGCTGACCAACAACTGAAGAGAAATGCCCACGGTATGCTGCCGGCACATGGGTCGTGGTATGGTGGTTTGAGGCAGCCCAGTGCACAGCACAGCTGAGCAAAAGGAAATCATATCTGAATGCCAGCAAAAATGAAACGAAAGAAGAAATGAAAGAAGTTGAGGGGATTTCCAGCTCCAATAAAAAAAAACATAATAATGGATAATATAGGAATATCGTAGCACTGAGAGAGTGAGACAGATGAGAGACGCCATTTTCCATTTCCAGTTTCTTTATCTTTACAGACCATAAAACAGAATGCGCTGACCTGCAGAGCTAAGATTTTTCAGGGAAGCAAATAAACACATACACAGTTGCGTGTGAATGAACAGTCTGTAGCAACAGGCAGGACCAAAAACTTTTTCAAGACACACAGCAGACACTATACTCTGGGGAGTATCTCTAACTATGGTCAAATAATTTCGTAGTTTTCCATTCTGAGCTTACTTGGCTCTTCACCAGGTCTCGGCCATTCTCAGAGATGGGACACTGAATGACTGAATTATGGCTGAGATAATGGTCTTCCTCGGTTCAAAACCAGAAAGCACCGGAAAAGCATGAAGAGAGATAAGCAATGCTTAAGAGGAAAATTCAGAATGATCCAGGAGTTAGTAAGGCTGGGAATATTTTTTATAGCTTTGCGATTTTGGCATTGGACAAAATTCTAAACACATTCCTGACAGATGAGATCCCCAAACATCTGGAGAGATATGAGCCGATAAGAAACGACTTATTCACATTTCATAAAGGATAAATTTAGACACTTCTAACAGCTGGAGTGACTGTGAGACTGGAGCAGAGCCCTGGACGCAAGCCGTCAGAAGTTCAGCGGGGAAACCGTCTGGCAGCCGGGCGGGAGGCCAGGGCTGTACCCGGCCGTCGGCAAGGGGAGGGCTTCCCGAGTGCGCGGGGGTGACAGAGCTCGCCCCACGTCCCGCACGGACCACTGCAGACCTGGGTGGTGGGAACGAGTCCCTGCAGCTCCTGTAGGCCAGTGGTATCCCACCCCCACTACGGGTCCCTGGCACAGAAAGGTCCGCAGAGGCCTACAGACTGAAAGAGCCGCTCCGAAGCCCGTCCGCCCCCGATGCGCCCGGAAACCTGCTGCTTCGGGGAGGGGGTTTCTAGCAAGCCTGGCAGGGACACGGGGTGCCCCCAGGTCCCTGTCTCATGCTGGGGTCCAGCCAGGGGCTCCAGCAGCCGTGCGTAACCGCAGCCCCCGCAGCACCGCACCCTGCAAGGGAGGGGGCGGCCGGGACAAACCTGGGGCCACGAACTAGGAGGTATTTTGGCACCTTACTGCCCTTGCCTAAATATGCCCGAGCTCCTGGAAACCAGGCAGGAGCGGGAACACCACAGGACAGACGGCTCGGCTTTTTAATGGGTTTAAAATAGGTTTGAAATCAAAGAAGATGAGATCCAGTGATCCGATGTCGAGTGACGTTCCTGAGAGGCAGCCAAGAAAAACAAGCTGCCGTTCAGAAACCCGCCGAAGAACAAAGGAGAGAAGAAGGAGATGAAAGGGAGAATGGGAAAAAGCATGAAGCCACCAGCTTGATACGTGCATCCAGTAGAGAGGACTGCCATGTCAGCACCAGTGTCTAATGAGGTCAGATGAAGAAGGATTTTTCGTTCCATAAAAGCATGTTGATGTGTTTGAAATGTCTCTGATTTTAACAAGAAAATAATTTCTCATTTCGAAACACATTTCAAGCCATGAGTTTACTTTCCAAATCGGATGGAAGCAGAACAAGTTTTGGGGTTTGATATGGTTTAAAAGGAATTGAAGGGGTCTTTTTTCTTTCTCCTCTCATCCTTCAATGTATAAAGCAATATTGCCTTCACATTTGCTGATGTAAACTGAAGTATCTGCCTTACCCTATAGTCTTTATTTCTCCTTTCTGGTGTAGGCCAGAGAAAAGGAAGAGGCAAAAGTGACAGTCACTTCTTTTTTTCTCTAAGGGCTTAAATAAAATGTTTTATACTTGCCTGAAACCACGTTTTTTTAAGCCATTTCACTAAAAATTCTGTTCTAAGGTGTTGCAACAGAAAGTAATACTCATTTTGATCTGCTGCTCCCTTTAACATATACCACGTTCCCTATTGCTGCAGCAGTACATCACTAAATCTGAGCAAACTTCACTATTCTTTGAAAGGCAAGGAGATGTGGAACGCATTCTTTTTTATACATTTTATGAACAGGAATGCAGACACAATGGAAGTAATCAGATTATCCCAGCCTGCAAAGGAAGGCAGAGGCAGAACTAAGAGCACAGGTTCAAAACAGAGCCTGGAGAAAAGTCAACAGTGACTCATTAGACTGCAGTTGTGAAGGGTCAGTCCGCAGTCTTCATCTTCAGTGCAGTGATTTATATTTTCTATCTTGGGACAGTGTTTTTTTCAGTGAGCAATTCTGTGGGTTTGTCTGTGCCCTCCTACGCACAGAATCTCTGTATTTTGTGAAAAGCAATGTCCGGTGGGATTGACACGGAGCTGTCTGACAGCAGATTTTAGCGTTCAGTGAGCAGCAATGATTGCTTGTATGTTTGAAAGCAAGAATGGATATGAAACACTGTTTGGGTTTCTTTTCCCTAGTTAATTTGCAAGATTATTCTAAAAAAGGAGACTAAAGCACAATCCCCAAAACCCAGCAACAGGTTTGCGTATGTCCGCATAACCATAGCATTCATGATGTTGCTGGGACATGCGCTATCTTTATGGGCTCTTGGTGTAAGAATTTTAATTTATCTTAAGTTAAAAGTTTAAAGCTTGTGCTAGCTTGTTCCAAAGACCTTTTGTAATATTAACTGAATTATGTCAAGTATTTTCTGTCAGCTATAAGATTTGTCATAAATCACAAGAAATCTTGTAATAATGTAGTTCTGAGCATTATGTGTCCAAAAAGCCCCTTTCATAATGGGAAATACAGTCTTATGTTTTTTAATGTCTTTCTTTCCTCCCCTCCCTTGGGCTGTGCTTTTTTCTTTCTTTTGTCCTTTCTAGGGAAATTAAAGCTTTCTTTTTGACCGACTGGAGAAAATCAACCATTTAGTTAAATTCTAAGTTTGTATCTTCTTTATCTCCCTGTAATAGAGGCAATTTCCTTTCATCTGCATAAATGTTTAGTATACTGGACTCCACATTTACCGTTTAGTTTCTCCTCAGTAATTTCCCACTTGAGATCTTTTAGCAAAGATGGGCATGAGTGAGCTTATGGGAAAGACTTCTAGATGCTGGGGACATTCGTCCCGGAACTAAACCCACTTCTTGTGAATGACCGACATCTACAAACATCCAACCCGAAATACCAGAACCAGGTAATGCTGCCTGTTGGAGCAGATTCCCTTAACGTACAGAGATCTCCCAGAAGTCACCCTCCCTCTTCTGTATCCTCAGGAGGCCCAGGGCAGAAGGTGCCATGCCTGCTGGCCCAAGGTGCCCAGAGCAAAGGTGAGGAAGCTGAGCTGGGCCATATGCCCATCTGCAAAAGTTTATTACTCCGGGCAGTGCTCAGCTGTAAGCCAGGGCCGTGCACTTCGGTGCGTAATGCAGGAGGAGCGTGTGAAACAGGAGGAAGGAGATGCTGGCACTAAACAAAGCCAGTCAAGGGCTGTCTTTGAGGAGGGGACCCATCCAGGACCAGCTGATGGGAGAGGCTGTGTCCCAGCTGACGTTACCACTCTGCGGTGACTCAAGACAGGCAGCAGCTTTGGCCAAGCTGCACACAGCAGAGTCATTGGGAGTTGGCCATTTACTTGTTTTGGATCAAGGAAAGGAGCAGCTGCTTCAGCCTCCTCAGTTTCAAGAAAAGCCTCACAGGAGTGTGCAAGTCTTTGGGGAATACGTCTATGCAAGGCTTGCACGTCGAGTCCCATACTGGGGACTTTGATGTACTTCTGCAGTGGACCAAGAACCCTGTTTTGATGACGTTGCTTCACCTCTTCTCCCTTCTACTTTCAAAGGGTGCCAGCCCCATCACTGCGTGATGGTAAGTTTTGAGGCTGGTCTGATCAAACGCTCCTGCTCAGAGCCACCTCGGCGAATGAGCCTCATCTTCAAGGAGGGACAAGTGAACCCAGGTGAGGCTGTCAGGTCACCTCATGAGACAGAGCCACGTGCAACGATGTAATGAAGCAGGAGCTGATTCCAGGGCTCTGCTCCAGAGCCTTGTTCACTGTGGACTTTAGGCCCTGAAATACCCCTGAAATGCCACGTAGCCACTCAAAAAGGCTTTGAGGACCAATTAAGTGACAGGCAGGAGCATAGTACCAGCTCTCTGCAGATCCCCTGGTCAGAGCCACTCAGGGCAGCCACGCAGCAGAGTGTGTTGTTTTGGGAAATGAATCTGAAGCATTTGGTTTGTTTTCTTTTTTAAACATTAGCTGACTATCTGGGCAAATAATTTTCCAGTTATGGGTGTCCTACAAAATGCTGGCTACCATGTTCCACTAATGAACCTTTGTGACCGGGGAGCCTGGCTGGTGAGCCAGTGTGGTTTCTGATTCCCTAAGCAAACACCGATGTTTCCTAGCATGAACAAGTTGAGTGGTGAGCAGTGACTAATGAACAGCTGGTATGAATTCTTGACACTCCTGGAATCCAGAAATATGTTGATGAATTCTGGCAGAAGCCCAAATATTTGCAAAGTAATGACTAAGGTAGTAATGAACTACAGCTGACTGGCTTATTCACATTCAGAGGCTCAGCGATTTATTCCAGTGTACAGCCAGCATCTCTGGCCCACTTCTGGGTCATCTGTTCACATCTGGAAGGTGTTGGGTGCCTGGGGATGCTATAAGCACCGCTGCAGGACAGGGACCCACAGGACTATCGGTGCATCACGCACATACTCCATCTCAAGGCAACCAGGACTTCTGGCTTGTGTGAAGGCTCCAAGCCCCTTCCTATTTGCAAGGGAAGGTGTGCAAGCAGCTTTGCAAACACTGACCTGGGGAGAGTAGATACCATACAGAAGGCAGCAACCAAGCATCAAATGTCAGGAAATTTAGGAAATGTCAGTGGCCTCACCTTGTACAAGGAGCAGTGCAGAGAAAACTAAAGTTGGTGAAGGAGATGGAGAGACTTCCAGGGCAGCAGGGACTGCAAGATTTAGGATTAGATCATTTCAAACTGGGAAGAGGATTATTCTCTGGAAATACAACCCATAGATGAACAACAGAGAAGGATGGGAGAAATCTACACTAAAGAGCATAGATTCTATACTGTGAACACATGTATTTACAAATGTTGATAGGCACTAGTAAATCTTGGTCTCTTCTACTGGGTCACCTTTGAAAATGGGACCTAGGGTGAACTTAGCATTTTTGAACCCACTGCCTCCTGATGAGGCATATGCTAGTTATATCAGTGCCCTGCGCTGATTTCAATAGGGTTACTCTTGACATGCACAAAGACAAATAGGACCAGACTGTCCCTCGGACAATCTTTCTGCAATACCCGGGCACGTATCTGGCTTCTCTTCCAGCCCTCCTGTGCAAACAGACACATCTGCAGAGACAGGCATATTTCCCAGCATGGGCTGGGAATGCTGCTCTCAAATTTCCTTGGGTAGATTCAGGCAGGCATCTCAAATTAAACTAAATTCAACCCAATAAGTGGCCTCACTTTCCCTTTTTTTGAAAGGGATTTATTCTAATGATAAATGAATTTAACTGGCAGGCAAAACCACAGATGGGCGAACATGACAGATTGATGTAGCCAGATGGAATCATGTTTGTTTTAATCCACAATCAGCAGGCACAGCAGCGACAGCCTTTTCATGCCGCTTTACAGGAATCAAGCGCTCTGAAACTTGATTGGAATTATGTCATGAGAAATAAATAGCCCAGATTGAGCCAGAGGGTGCAAAGCAATGGTAGTGCAACATTGCTTCAGGGGGAAGAATGTGTCTAGAAGTTGTTGGATCTAACAAACCCAAGGGCTGAGAGGTGGGTGGCCTGGGGGGACATTTTGGCTGTCGCTGACCCCCCGTCAGCCAGCAGCAAAAGTCTCCACAGCATTCAGGAGCGGCAAGAAATGCAGCCCTGAAACAGCAAAAGGTATTTCTTGGCAAGTGCTATTTTTCTGCTGCTACAACTGCTGGCCTCCTCCTCTCGCCTCACCATCAGTGCCAGATGCGGACCCCACTGGTGCCGCAGGGACGTGAACCCCACTGTCCTCGAGCCACCTCTGCTGCGTGCACCCACCGGCTTTGGCAAGAGGAATCTGGACCGCTGATGAAGTTCTCCCCTCTCCCCCCACCAGAGCCCCTGAGGCTTTTGTCATGAACAAGCCATAGTTGTTAGCGCTTTCCAAGAGAAGCAGCGGTGTTTTGCTAAAAGTGCCGGCTGGCAGCAGGTTGGCATTGGGTTTCTTTGTTAAAAGATGATAGAGCTTACGTTTTCCGGGAGAAAGAAAAGTCCTATTGATATAATAATATCATGCCAGGCAGACAGCCCTGCTTGTGTAATCCGCTTTGAGCACAATGCCATGTTGTGGCTCGAGCATTGTTTCCAGCTGAAAAGTGGCTTCGATTTGCCTGGTCAAGGATGTTATCCTGACTGACAGGTCTATAAAGGAGACGGCATGTGTGGCGGGCTGAGAGGCTGGGGAAGTCCACCTGAGGGGCAAGGGGATGGTGCAGGGACTGGGGCGTGAGGACCTTCTCGTCCGTGTGTCTCCTTCCTGTGGGTCAAAAGGGTGCCGGGGCCATCCCACGGTGCCGGGGGCATCCCACGGTGCCGGGGGCACCCCACAGTGATGGGGGCATCCCGCAGCGACGGGTTTCTGCTTCCCCAGTGCAGCAAGGATTCACAGCAAGGCTCATTGGATTAAGCAGTTTCTACTGAAGGGCGCATGGCCAGAGAAGAGGAGGAGGAGGAATCAACATCAGAAAAGTTACCCCCAAGCCCAATGCTCTTTAAGTGTGATAGTTTGATACCTTACCTGAAACACGACGATGTCTTTGTTTGGAAAGACTGAAGGTGTAGGGTCCCTGCTCCAGCCAAGATTTTCTTCCCCTGCAGCAGTCAAGGTATTTTCATACGTGTTTTGTACGGGCTTATTGCTGAAATCCTGATATGCCAAGGCAACAGCAAAGCTAATTTACAACTGCAGTGGCAACTCCCAGTACTGCTAAGACCTTCTTCCTTTTCTTGCTTTCCGAGCAAAGCTATAGAAGTACTCACCTGAGACACTGAAATGGCCCTTTGCTCTCAGAGCTATGATCCCTGAGAAAAGTTGGCCATTAAAACATTAATTGTTACTTGGCCATTGACAATTGCGAAGGCACTCAGGTTTTGGATGATGAACATTGTGGGCATTTCTGTCACCTGATGGGCTGAGCTTTGTGTTTGCAACACAGCTAGGGAGTTACGGAGTTGTTAAACCTTTGTAGCAGAAAGTTTGCCACGCTGTTTTGCATGTATATGTGCTAACCTTTCTCCAATTGTAGAGCATTTGTCATTGGCAAAATAGTGTCTTCTAAGTAAGGTGGTTTATTACAACCCAAGGGGGTTGTAATGACTATCCAGTGACTATCCCAATGACTATCCCTAAGCTGTTTGCAAAACCTCCGTTAGAGCTAAACTCAGCTATCAGCTATGAAGTGATAAATCTGGTTCATACTGTCTTATATAGCTCGTTCATATAAATCACGCTAGCCATTTAAACAGAGGCTGAGTTTCACTCAAACATGGGTAACAGCAGCATGGCCAGATGATGTATCTATGATCAGATCCATGATCAGATGGTTACGCAGGACAAAGAACACAGGAAAGAGAATCATTCTCTTTGGAGCTCGGTACCTCAATCAACAACCCTCCTCTAGCAAAAGGTATTTTAGGATTTTACTGATGATAAATGAGTGTCTACACCAGCCCAGCCTGAACCATCATCGTTTTTATTATGTATTCAGGGGTTGGCACTAGGAAACGGTGCTATGCAGATGGCTAGCACACATGTTCTGCAGCATCAAAGTCCTTCTCTGTCCTCCGGATAGGAATTTGGGGATTTAAATGCCAAGTAGCCCTGTGTCAGTCTTCAAAATCAGGCTGGTTTTTCCTCTCTGAATGGAAAAATGAGTGTGAAGTGCTATGCATGTAATTAAACCAAAGTCTGCCCCAGACATTCAAAACTGCCAAGCTAAGGGTGGCCGGGACAGAAGCTGATTACCGAGAGAAGTGCATCGCTTGCAGTCTCTGAGACCACTCCTAGATAAGGCAGATCATTTTTTGACAACTTTCCATCCAGTGTTGACCAGGCCTGAACATGCTTAATTAGTGAGATCTGATGAGTGCTAAGCCCGAGGTTGTATTAGTCTTGCTTCTAAATTTGGATGTGCGCTTTGAACTAGTAATACAGGAGTTAAAAGCATCATGCAAACGGGATTAGACTTGGCTTGCAAAACCTTGGCTTATTCCTTGTTTGAAGGAATAAGAGACAGCAAGAAAGCACACAGCAGAGCAGATGCGTCAGACAAAAATGGCTAGCAACTCTAAAAACACACGTTTCAACATCCACCTCCGAGCGTGTAAGAACATGGCATGCCTGGGGTCCTGCGATGGGCGTCAGCGCTTGCAGGTGGGATGACGCGCCTGGGAGGGCAGCGGCGCTCAGCGGCGGCGGGGAGGGAGTCTGCCTACAGCCCCCGCCGAGCGCCGGCCTGGCCGTCCCGTTCGGAAATATGTGCCCGCGGGTCGGCGTTGCACCTCTGCAGTGGCCGGAGCAGCCAGAGCTATGGAGCAGCCGGGGAAGGTGCAGTGTGGCCCAACCTCCCGGCTGAGAGGGAGGTCAGGAAGTCCAGGGCCCGTACAGGGAGCTGGCAAAAGCCACCTGAGCAAAACTTCCAGGTAGAAAACAAAGGAAATGTCCAGGAAAAAAAAAAACCAAACCTTGTGAGGTTTACCCCATGGCTGCAACACAGCGCTCTGGCTGTTCCCTGGATCCGGATCTTCTGTTGCTGGCCTTCAGGGATCATGGACCAGGCAACAACTGCTTCCGATCAGGGTACAGACACGGTGCAGAAGTAAAATATGGGAGCCTTCCACTCAGTGGTGTGGTGCAGGCATTTATCCAGGGATTTGCTGACTCAGCAGGAGTGCACAGAGAATACATGGAGCTTGATATGTTTGTTTGAAAATACATCAGACAGCACTCAAACCCATGCACCAATGGATGTACACAGCTTAGTATGTTCCATATATCTCAAGTATAGTTACATGAGAGAAATTCAAGCTTTCAGGAGGGGAGTAGCTTTCCAAGAGAGTGTCTTCATATGTGTAAATTCAGCCTCAGACATGAGAATCCAGATTCTGATCTGATCTCTTGATGTCTCCCTATATAAATAAGGATAATCTGTTGTGTCTTCTGAACATGATCATGGATGCCCCCCAGTTTTGCAGCTCTGAGTGACATGGATGCTCTTAGAAATGTATGTTCACATCATTCCTGTCCAGCCTCCAGCATCGATCTGCCTGAGCAGGGATCTCCCAAGCTAGCCAGAATCCCTCCATTTGCATTTCTGTTTAACAGAGAGTTAAATTCCCTTTATGTGCTATTTTGCCTTCTTTTCTTTTTCTCACTTACCTGCAGACGTTTTGGGACTGGAGTAGAATGCTTAGAAGAAATCTCCCAGCTGATGAACAAAAGACAGTATTTAGTTTAGATACTTTCAAGTAATCCATTCAAGCCATTCAGACATTTGTTGCCAAACAAGATCATCAAGGCTAAGAGGCTTGTATATGCTATTCTTATTGTTCTGGTGAGTTATTTGCCTTGTACTTAGAGGAGTCTGTAAACTATTTCTCTCTATATAATGAGAAAGAATTTCACACATGTAAAGAATTCTCCATGCTTTGTTTTACAGATGTGATTTAACAGTTTTTGCCTTCAGAGATCTTGACAGAGAAATATCTGAGGTATCTAAAATATTATAAGAGAGTTCAGAAATGGCACTGAGAACTTAGGGCTGGCTGCTTTTCTGGGCTCATTCAGCCTGCTGCAGTGAAAGAAGTGCTTTGTAGAGTGTTTAATGGGCTCGGAAGGAAGTGTACAAAAGCCAAAAACATCACCTGAAGAGTTTGAAAAACATCCTCTTTTTTTCTTTGCATGTTTGTTTTCCCATTGAAAAGTAGTTTGTTTTCCAAAGACTCACCTCCTGAAGCTGTTTTTTCCTTGCCTTATATACCACCATACGAACACACACCCAGAAAGCGGAGCTGCTCACACACTAGGAAAAGTGACATCAGCTCCTTCCTTTGCCTCGAGGAGTTTCAGAGGAGCTGCTGTTTGCTGCATTCACAGAGGTGGTGGTCCTTAGCAACTGTCCCCTCTCAAGGACCCTCCTCCTCTGTGGATTCCTCCTGACTCGCTTCCCTCCAGGCTCCTGCATTTCACCAGACACTTTTGGCTTCAAACATTGGACTCCACCTCACTTGCAAATCTGTGGTCTGGATCACACTGAGGAGAACATCAGCGCAGGTATTTCTTTTGAGATTTTAAGACGCGTGTGTCATCAGGGGACCGCAGCCAATGCAGCTCTGTTAGTGGCTCTGAGACGCAACACTGAAATCTTTGCTGCTTTGGACTGTGTTGCTTTCAGCCCAGTCAAATTTTGTATTTCCTTTTTCCTCAGTCTTTTTGAGCCCATTTCAGATTGAGTGCTGAAGATGAACTTGGAAGCCAAGCATATCTTTTTCTAGTTATGGCTGTACTGCTGGAAGATGTGGCACCACCAGCTGGAGTCCATCCACCTGCGAGTGCAGCAACCGCTTCAAACAGCCGCCTTTAACAAGAGTGCAAGAACTTTCATATTTGAAGGCAATTCAAAAATACACAGTCATCTCCAGGAAGATCAGTATTTTCACTCCTAGAAGAAATTTCCACACCCAAGAACACCATTATTTACAAAACACTTGAAGACAAATGAATCCAACAGAATGTGCATTTTCACAGTCATGGGGGTTTTTTTTCTGCATAAGCAAGGTTTTAGTACTTGAAGAAAGCTTCCTTAATAATAATTTGGTAAGCCAGAGTTCCCTGGAAATAGATAATAAAGCTCATTCTCTCCTTTGTACTGTGTGCAAATTCAGGAATATGAACCTGCTCCAGAAAACTGGACACTGGTGTCATTGGTGAATCTCCCGGAGGAAGGTTTCTGGAGAAAGGTTTCCAGAGGAAAGCCCTCAGCTGTACATGGCTGCCTCCCTCCCAAGGCCGTTTTACCGTGTACAAAACCCCAGCTGCACTCCTGCCTACGCCGCTGATCGTAATTCCTTCTTCACAAAGTTAGAGTTTCTCCCTCTGGCAACTGAGCCTTCCTGGTGGGAAGGACAAAATACTTCTGTGGTTTCTCTCAACAGCAGCCTCGGACTTCCCCTGCCTTTGACAAAGCACACACCCACATCCATAGCCATCTCATCCTCATCCCTCTCCTGTTTGAGTCTCCTATCAAGGACTGCACCAGGGTGGTTTTTTATGTCTTTCTCAAGCTGGACACAGTCTGGGAACACATGCCTTGTTTACATAGCAGTATCTTACCACAGTCTCAGACCACATCAGTCAGCCTTTTCATTTGGATTAATTTAGTTTCTTTTTGTCTCTTTGCATCTTTTCCCACCAATATCTGTTTTAGGCCAGAAGGACAGTATCAGCGGTCACTGGCCAGCAGGTGATGTCACCTTGATGTACATCTGCTGGGCCTCTATCTTTACAAGAGCTCAGTTCCTCTGAACAGACTGCATGTGCTGTAAGGAGCAGTGTAAAACCTAGACCAATATATTTGGCTTCCTTTTCAACAGTTATAGCTCCCAAAACTGAATGACTTAAATTCTGCCAGGTCATTTTAATCTGCACATTTGTCTTTGAGCAATCTTTCTGCCTGCGACACAATCAAATTTAACATTTTCTACTAATGTCATTGACATGTTCCTCCCTCTCCAGTTCATTAATAAAGTTGTTAAAAACCTTTCATTGGCCTCCAATATGATTTACTACATGTTGTTGCTTCCATGACTAAGGGGGACTATTAGTGGGTCTGGTATGACTCCAAGTGTGCCTGGAATATCTCTGTATCTCCATAGTTTATATCCTGCCTACAATACAGCCTGCTTAGAAGACAGAAACAATAACATAACACAGTTTTAAACCACTGCATGTGGATTCATCCCTTCCCATTTCCTTCCTTTCAGAAACAGAATTTGTTTTGCTGTGATTTTACATCCCCCCAAAACTTCAGCCATATCTATGAGCCTTCCCTGACCACAACACTCAAGTACTTTGAGAGTTGTGGCTCAGAAAGTCTTCATTCTTATCTCCAAAGAAGCTGAGCTATGGGAACAGCACACTCTGATGATTCTTTTTATTTATTTACTTATTTATGGCCTGAATTGGTTTTTACTTTCTTTGCTGTCAAACTGTGTCTTGCTGACATTTGCTCTACAGTGACTGCCTCCATTCCCAGTAGATGGTATTTCTCAACTGTGGTGCTGAAAATTGCTTCCCCTAGTGAAGTTGTTTCTTGTTTCTGCACTAAAATTTGTAAAACTCATTAATTTTTTATTGTCTACCAACATACAGCCAGACAAAGATCTTATAAATCAACTGTTTTGCTCTTTCTGATCCTCATAATTGAACATGAAAACATCAGTTAGAGGAAATGCAGTCCAGACTTTCAGTTTGTAAAGAAAATTGCCTCTGATATCACACAAGATATATCTAACAAAGGCGAAATTTGTGAGCTGCTTTAAGATTCCCCATGTCTTGCTCCGATTCCATCAGTAGCAACCAATCTACTCCACATTGCCCCTGTTGGGTACTTTGGGTGAAGATCTCTCTTTCAAAAGCAGCACTCTCCAAGCTGGAGGTAAGGTAACAACTTCCAATGACAACCAGAAAAAAACAGCTCTTCATGGACAGCCCTCCACATCCCCTCCTGCCCAACTGGCCTGAGGAACTTCTTGTTGGTGGTTTTCATAGACCAGTTGCACCCATTTCTGCCAGGCTCAGAAGTGCTCTGTCTACCACTCCAGCGACACAGGGGAGTGGGCAGGATCTCAAACGTAGTCCTCGACTGGGCCAAAAAATCATGGGGTAGTTCAGTGTACCTGGATTTTAAAAGACAAATTGCAGAGAACAGTGAAAAGCAATATTTAATTGAGCCTTCCCAGTTCTTCTCTTGATTTCTTTTTCCAGACCGATAACTTGATCATGATGTCCCAGCGAAGCCAAAAGAAGACGACAGACAGCACTACAGAAATCAGATCCTGGACCTCAGAACTGAACTGCTGCCTTGAGGGTGGAGGATATATGTGTGCATGCCTAAGCCGAGGGCAGCCTCCCAACTCTCTGAGCAGCTGTGGTTTCATTCTAGTATCATACGACCCCCTGCTGGCCTCATTTTTCTCCTCAGCACTTCTTGCCCTGCCAATTTTTCTGGGTTTTTTCCCAGCCTGGAGCCACCCTCCGCTGGCGCTCCTTTCTGAGGACAAAAGTAACTTTTTCAGGAAAGGATGGCCCCAAAAGGGTCTGACCGGTGTTGCCCGGCATCGTCCCGCTCCCTCTGCGGCACTGGTGGTGGTGATCCCTGGGAGGAACCGACCGTATCTCAGGCTAATGAGTTGTCAGAAACCCGTCCCCGTCCCTCGCCTCCCGGGCAGGTTATTATTATGAGGGCTGTCAGTGGCGGGTGAGGATGGGGCAAGCACTCCATTTCTGCAGCCAGCGGGGAGCTGCGAATCCGTTCACAGGGGATCAGCGGGGTGCTGTGGGAACCGGCCTGCCCTGCAAGCGTCCACCAAGGGCTACCATTCAAGAGAGCGCCGTGGGTTCATGGCGAGCGCAGCGAGTTTGCCTCTAATGTATGCCCTAATGAGTCGGCGGAGGGTGTTCTGCCTGCCTGAATGTCTTTAGTGTGGCAAAGCGGAGTGGACATTCCCATACAATAGTGGGCTTAAATTCAGCTTCTCACCGACGCCTAATTCATGGGCGGAACGGCTTTTGTAGTACCTATAGAAGAGAAGTACAGTAGGTCATTTCACCAACTAATTGGAGTTGACAATCGCATATCTATCCATATCTCAGAGCCACACATTTGGAAAGGGAGGCATTCCATCTTCTCTCACGTGGTCAGCCACCGAGAAGGGAAAAATATATGTATGGGTTTGCACTTTAGACAGTCACAGCTTTGCAACAAAAACTAATATATCGTGGCAATGCCATTTTTCACTTCCTGAATGGCAGGTAGAGCATTAAGGGATCTTTCTTACCGCTGTTCTCCACCTTTTAAATGATGCTTCCTTTTCCTCACCCATGGTTTGATATCTCTGCAGGGTACCCTCTTCACGTTTGTCGAGTGCCCCACACAGCAAAGCCGCAATCTTGCATAAGTCTTCTAAGTGGCACCATAACATCAATAAAATAATGCGATGACACTCAGCATAATAAAAAATGTCCCTGCCTTGCAAATGGGAGTTTCACAACTTGCTGAAGGCCACTTGCTGGACCAGTGGCAGGGGTAAGACCGGTCCCCAACCCCACGCCTAAAATGACAGAGTGCATCAAAGATGCCACGTGTTTTAGTCTTTTGGGGCATATCATGAACTGCCATTACCAACACTTTATCCACCGGCCGGTTCAGGTAACAGCAGTTGTCTTTGAGTATGTACACAGACAGTATTAATTCTTCCATTTTAATTAGGCACATAACACCTGAAAAAGAAAACTTCCCAAATTCTTTGTGGAAGCCAAATGGGCACTTTGGAGTGCTGTGCCAGTTAAAACTGGCCCTTCTCCTTCCTTTGATAGACCATTTTGTCCTCAAAAATGTCAGCCACAGAACTAAGTCCTTTCCCCACCTATGGCAGTCTTTGTGAAGAATTAACTGTGGTTTGGGCTAACTTGGGGGATTTTTTTTTTTTTTTCTTTAAATAAAAGCTCATGTTTGTCCATTTGTCATGCTAAAACCTTCAGGCTTTCTCGGTGCAAACCTCAGCTCCATTAACAGTCTATGATGAAATCATAGAACTAAATCAATGGTTTCTGCCATTCACTAAATGTTTATTCCACATAGGATCAGAAATGTAGAACATGATAAAATGGGCTGGCTGGTACTTTATGCTGGGACTGAAGGAGACTGTAATGCCACTTGGATGGAGACAAATAAACATAATGCATTGATCCAGAAGCAATTTAGTTGTTCTTGATTTGACATGGAAGTTTTCTAAGATGCTCTAAAGCTAGGAAGCAGCACAAAGCCACACAACAAATAGAACAAAGATGAGACAAAATGCCACCATTTTTTTCCTAAATATGTACCTTAGGGATATTATTTTGTTTAGGATGAAAAAATGTACTATGTTTTCACTCTTAAAAAACAATTATATGCTGGAAGTGTGGGAAATATGTTTTAAAAAACCCAGTAAATGGAGCACACGTCAGTAAAGACAGCTCAATTTCGTTACGGTGGTGTGATCACAAAAACATTTTCTACCATGCAACTTTTAATTAGTCTCACAAAAAATTATTCTGCTTCACTTATACAGAGTACAGTAAATGACTACGTAAATGCATAAGGAATGAAATAAATACGCTTTGTTCAAATGTGGTGACCTTTGGGAGACAAAGATGATAAGAGAATGAAGTTTCTTTCTGTTTCCCCTTGTATTTATCATGTGGCAAGTCAATGTACCCTCATAAAATACAGTAATTATGATAAAAAATAAACTGAAGTGAACTTCTTCACTTCACACTTCAACAGTCTTCCAGCCATACAGACGCATTCATGCATGTATGGCTGTCATTTCCAATCCAGACAATTTTTGATAAGCTTTAGCTATTCTGAGGTGCTGCCAGTTTGAGTGACAACCTTGATACCTGCAACTAAATGGTTAATCTGTTCACCATTGTGAATGTAATCAGTGCTCTCAGACACAGCGGAATCCCACATTTTTCTGATGTCTGAAATAAAATGGTTGTTAGTAAATAATATAGAGCATATATACATATAACGTGTAGCACATAAATATATATGAATATGCGTGGTATTGTCTGCACTCTTCTGTGGTATCACATATGTGTATATAAGTATATACATATGAGTATTAAATCGGAGAAAATATGGAAAGTAAAACATTTTTAAATGATATAAAATGGATTTGCCTTTGCTATAAATAAAAAGATAAGTAATTAAGCGATGCTTTTCATTATAACATGTCAGATGTACAACTCCAGTCTGAGTCATGTGTGCTCTATGACTTTTTAGTATAATTTAGCATCCAGTTCCCATGGAACTCAGGGCCATTCTGCCCTTGAAAGCACAGTCATTATTTCCATCCTGCTGCTATTTAAACACACTGGGAGATGATGTGTACTTCCAAACGTGAATAAAGCAAAACCAGTGAAGGCAAAGGTTATGTAGGCAAAGGGTATTCAGTTTCCCTCATTTGTTAAAGACATTACAGCTCTGATCAATGTGCTTATCTTGCACCTTTTAGCCCATTATCTGAGGATGGAGTCAACTTAATAACATGAAAAAGGTTGTATTTTTCATTTGTATAAGTTATTATATAGTCATATATTTGCTCAGCATCAGAAACACTGGTCTGCAGTATTCTTCATATATACTTAATTTACTGATGTTGACCACTCAGGGGAAAAAAAAACCCATTTCATGCAAATGAACATTCTATTTTCAGAATAAACTCCCTGAAATTCTGACAAGTTTAGTACTGCAAGTAATGGACCCATACAGAAAACCCATTGTATGAACAGTGTATTAGAGGAATGGAGATCAGTTACATATAACCTCAAAGATACGCCACAAAATACAGGTTCCTGAGTCTGGTAAGTGTCACTTTCCAAACACCACAAAAAGTAGAGCTGTATTATAAAGGTCATCGTCAACGTGGCCTGTGGGAAAGTCCCTCCGCAGACCTAAATCCAGCTCATTATTAAACGGCGAACAAGTATCATGGCAGTCAGGTTTCCAGCCACTCTTACCTTCTGGATAGGTGAAGTGTCTGCCGAGGTGTTCCACCGGGAGCTGGGGGCCCAGTGCTGGGACAGAAGCACTACCACCCGCCGCCGCGAGCGTGCTTCTCCTTGGACAGCCCAGTTCAGAGGGGCACAGGAATTGACATTGACTTGACTCTACCATTAGAGAATTATCTTATCAACTACTTAATGTAAATTCATACCTCCGTTAAAATTCTTGGGATCTCAACATGATAGTACTGCAAATTAAACTTAAACAAGACTGTTTAGCTGTGGATTTGATGTCTGTTGTTAAATACATCTTTAATTGTATCATTTAATCCTCTAGATCTCCTTTCCCAGAGATAAAAAATGGTAAGGGCTTCTTCTTGAGCATTTAAAGCAAGAACCCACAAAACCACAGATGAGCTGAAGTGTTTTATATCCGATTCACAGAAGCATGTAAATCCATAAAGTGTCACAGGTATTAATGAGCCCTTTTCCCCTTCTAATTACATATCCTTTACAGTCTGTCAAAACAAGTAGTCACTTGCCTTCATGAAGCATCATGTGAAAGGAACATCAATATCAGTCCATCGCAGTCTACAACTGATGAAACAACCTTAAGGTTAATTTTAGAAATACAACATTTGCCAGAAAAATACTCAACATTGTGAATGGTTATGCTAAAACTTTGTTTACTGTATAGCAAAGAAATGGTACAATAGTTTCATATCTAAGCTAGTGTTTATTATACAAAATCCATATTAAATGCATCTGTTTATTAAGTGAAGTCAGCAATGCTATTGTTAAGGTTTCACTGTTTTCCATTCTAAGCTCCTCTTTCTTAGCGGTTTATAACTTTGGCAGCCTTTACCTCTCTCTATAAACATTTACAGGAGGCAGATCTCTAGAAAAGCTTTCCTGGAAGCAGGAAATATCTGCACCAAGCTGATATTTTTCAAGAAAATTTCAGCCAAGAAGGTAATTTCCAAGAATGGTGTTTGGGAAAAAAATACGTTCCTTTTCCCTCATTTAAAAAAACAAAACAAAACATGTTTCTTCTGGAAAAACGATAACGAGCTTTGGAGCAAAGACTTGAGTGTCGCAGTAAATGGCTTCTGTTAAGGGTACACCTTTTGGTATGCTTGTGAAAATCTGCTGAAATGCGGCCACAGTCTAACCCTTGAACATACCCTAATCCTCCAAATTGTTGCACGTACTGGTCAGAGCGAGCCGGCTCAGACACCGCAATATGTTTTTTGGCAGAGAAGCAGGCTTTTTTCTATCATTTTTATTACCCAAACTAGCTTAAGTATCTCTATCCTGCATTGCAGTAAACCATATGGTCAGGGCCTTATCTTCTCTTCACTTGCCGGGCAGCACCTACCCCTGCAAGCATGTTTGTCACTGCATTCTTGGGCAGAAGGGTGGATCCTCTATCAACCATCTCTGGTTCCCATTACAAGAACACCCTCTGCTTACCTACTTGGCCCTTCCCATTACCTGTGGTGTAAATTGCCACGGAGAAGACATTGCTCTGGAGAAGGGAGGCACCAAATGGAGGCAAATGTCCATGCTGTGCTGCTAAGGCCACCCGTGACCCAGGATAGACAGGCAACAGTGGCTGCCATTAAGACAGTATAGAATAGAAAAGGACCTGAAGGGAGCAGTGGGGTAGTGGGGTGTGGCAGTGGGGCCAGGTCACCTAGGATGTGCAAAGGGCATCAGGGATTGCCAGTGCACCATTTGGAGCACTGAAACTGCTTATTGTGGCTCTCCAGGCTCTTGGTGCCCAAGCGGGGAAGCCCATGGTACCTCAGCTGCCTCCTCAGAAACACCCACTGGGCAAAGAGAGAGGCCAGCTCCCATCCTCTGTGCACTTTGGAAAAACAAAAGTAAGAGTTGTATACGCGATCTAACAGAGCACTCAGCAAAACGAAGGCAGAAACAGCAAACTAAATAGCAATATAAAGCATTACAGAAAGCACTTGTGACAAGGGAACACCAGCACATCAGTGGCCTCCTGGCTAGAAATGAAGCAGGTAGAGCTGCTCTCAGCGAGCACCGTTACCATTGACACAATGCAGTGAAAACTTGGCTGGCCAAAACTCCAACTTACTGAACTCCTAAAGCATTTTGAAAAAAGGCATTTCTGTGGTGACACGCTGCACCCAGCAGATACAGCTGGGCACTGTCCCAAGAAATATGAAAGTCAGGGCACTGGTGATTTGGGAATGGTTGGCATAAAACCAGCATAAACAGCTACAGCCATGCTCTCTCTCCTGGACTTGTACCAGATGATGCATGTTGAACCATGGGATTTTGAGTTACTTTTGCCTTGAGCACGCTGCAGTCTTTTGTGCTCTCTGTCTCGCGTGTCTGGTCCTAATTCACTGACCACCCCCACAGTTCATTCCTGGTCCCCGTAACCCCTCCTATCTTGGGTAGGCTAAGCCTGTGGGGTTTGTGGGGTCTGAGAAAAGCTTGCCCACCTATGCAAGCTTGGACTCCTGCCCGTTTCAGGCAGGCAGTAAGATGCTCAGAGGTTCTGGTAGCTGACCGGAAACTGGCTGCATGAAAGCTTCTCCTCCAATCTACTCCATGGGGAAGGTTTGTACATATATGTTTGACTTCACAGCAGACCTTTGCCACTCCCCGGCCCTGGAGAGGCCCTCAGAAAAGGACCACCAGTTTAGCGGAGAGGCAGAAGTCACTGGTCTTAGATGCAGGGCAGTGATTGCTGCCTCCCAGCTGAGATGTTGGTGCTGGGCTCAGGTTCAAGTCAAACACGAAATGCAGACGTTGCCTCTGGAACATTTGCAGAGTACGAGGGGTTGGGGATTTTTTCTGCCTGCAGCCCCTTCCTGGAAATGAGACTTTCTGACCCAGGTGCCTCAGGACCAGCTCTGCCTCCCCTGGGAGAGGTGCAAACAGCAAACAGCCTGGGAGACTTTGCAGAGGCTCCAACCCCAAATCACTCTTCCCCTCTTCCCCTTGGCTATCACAAGAGTAGATGCACCTGGCCAAATTAATAAAACCACAGCACATTAAAGCCTCACAGTCTAATGAAGAGAGTTCAGGACATATTTGTCCCTACAGCTGCCAGTCAGCCTTGATGACCCACAGGTTTCCCTGGGACCCAGGCTCCTATTTCTCTGCTTCGTCTCTTCAGAATATTGCTTGGGCTCAGACAGATTTCTAAGAAGTTCAGGAATCCTGGATTTAGCACCTTCTTTTAACCCAGCAGCATTCCTCTCTCTTACTTTCTCCTCTCCAGCTACTTTCCTTCTGCTCTTCTCTGAAATGGTGAGGGGACCTCTTGTACGACATCTAGTCTGTCTTGACCAGCAACCCCCTGGTGACCCATGTACACATCTGACTGCCCTGTTGCCTAAACACTCCTTCCTCTCCCCCTCCCAAGATTCACTGTTAAAAATGAGTTTCCTCTCTTTGTCAGGGTAACTGTTTGCCTAAGAGGGCTTCAGCATGAATAAAAGAACATCAAGTTTTAGAAACGATTGTTGGGTTTGTATCACCACCACTGGAATTTCAGCCACAGCTGGAGGTAAAAGGACAAGAGAAGAAGCAGATCAGCTCCTCTGTTAAAATACAGCTTGCCACCTAACACAGAGATTCTCCAACACGAGACATAATTTCTGAGCTCAGCTCAGACAGATTTCTCAAAACACCAACTCTTGAACCACCTCTGTGATTTGCAGCCAGCTATTAGTTTCCATTAAGATGTTTGTGTGAAAGCACAGTTTCCAAATTCCTTCTGCACAATGCTTGATCCCCCCCTTTTTGACACACACAAGAATGCCATTTTATTATTTATACAGATCACACTGTTTTCCTCAGCACATAACTTCTTTTCCAATTCATTAATGTCAAAGCATAAAAGAAACAACAGCACATAAAGCAACAGAAGTTTGCCAAAACCAGAAGATAACAGCTGATAATTAAGGAAGTCCCATTATTTCTTGGCAAAGAAGTCTGTGTTTTCAGAGACACATTCTTAAAGGGCCTCCCTTTAGTGTAGCTGCATAATTTGCATGAATACTATTTGCACAAACAAATAAAGGTTTTTAATATGCATAAAAGGAGGCTTTAACATTCCCGTAATTTCTGTACAATACCCATCCCATGCCCCTACTTGCCAGCACAGCCCAGCCTGGTGACAGGTTCACAAGCACAGCCACTCTGGCAAACCTCTTGGGGGGCAGGCCAACAGATTTTTGTGACTCCTGCAAGACCTAGGCTTTTGTTAACATATACCTCCCACCCCCCAAATCTCATTTCACACTGACATCAGTCTGAAGGCACAAGGCATTGCGTTGATCTGAAACAGCACATAAATCCTCTGCCCAAGAAGAAACCCTCCATTTCCACCTTCCCAGGCTCACCTCTGCCTCCTGCACTGGCAGTCCTTCACAGCATGGTCTCCGTTCGCCGGGCAAGTCCACCCCAAACAGACTTCTGCATCTCACTTGTGTTCCCACACATTGGTATGCCAACCACCACCAGGCATGCAGAGCCGACAGACAGACTCTCTTACTTTTTGTGGTTCCCCATGTCCTTTCCTTCAGCTGGTTCCAAGTGTTGTTTAGCAAGACCAAGCATCTATTCTAGGCTACAGTCTCACTGAGATGTAGACGTGGCAGCATGCAGCAAGAAGCATGTTACTTGGATCAAACCCAAAACAAGCTAACTAATTTTGTGGCTCCTAGCACTTGGATTCTGTGTACTCACCACTCGAGCACAGCTTGGCTTTGGTTTGGTTGATGAGGGTCTCAGAGAGAAATTACAGACCCCTGTTCTTCTGGAGCCTGATGTCACTGCCTACTGGATCATAGTCCTGATCCATGGTGAAGGTCTGTGGTGGGTGGTCATTGATTCATTCATGGAGATTTGATGAAAGATGGTGTTATCAAAATGACAAATCGTCAACAGAGAGAGGAAAGATGTTTTACTGGTAGAGATCTCTACGAAAATATCACTTGAAGAGAAACTGGTTTATTCTGGCAAAGCCCCAGAAGGTCAGGATTATACCTCATGTGAGGGCTGTGGACAATCCACACATACTGCCACAGCAGTTCCCGAGTCACCAAGAGCTGACAACTGATAAGGATTTTTTGCACATACAAGAAAATTGCATTTCTTATTGAAAAATATTTTCAGACAAAATTTCATCAGATACTTTCTAGAAAAAATCTGCGGCAAGATAAAATTTTCCATTACAATATGATTTATAATGGCAAATCTTCCGTTATGCCTATTGCTGAATTAAAAATTAACTTGTTTCGTGGCAAGATTGGACCGAGTCCTAGATCCTCTTCACATTTCAGCAGTATTGCTACAGCTGCAAAGCTCTCCAAGGGTGCACACAGCCTCAAAATCCTTCTAGATCTGTGAGAGTCATAATCACTGTATCCCCAAGTAGTTTAGAACGGAGAGCTTGTCAGAGATCAACTCCTGGTCTGCACAAGGCTGCTTACCAACTGTCTGTCTTAGACCGAGGCATCATATCACCTAGTATTTTCAAGAACCAGACACTGAGGACTGGGAGTCTGGCAAGGGGGAGGAAGGAGGGTGGTACATCTTCACCTGGGACAGGTTCTTATGGGGAAGGCAGCAGGTTCTTACATGGCTTTGTCAATTATGAACCCAACAGAAGGCCAAGGTTCGTCTGTTGCCTAGCAGGGCTAACTCTGTGCTGCTACACTGGATTCATTTTGATGCAAACCCATCCTTTGAAGGTACTGTCTCCTGGTGGAACTTCCTTTTTGTTAACTCAGGTTGTCCCACTCTTAATTCAGAGCTGTACTTTTGCGGCTGCTTTAAGTTCTCTGATTGCAACCGGTGCCCATCACATGCCATCTTCAGTATGATGGCAAAGTTGATGCTGCTACTGCTCCAGTGGAGATGAACTGCGTGGTATCAGAAGTAACTCCCTTGATGTGGGAGAAGAGTGCAGCAGAGCAAAACCCCATTTACACTGGCATATCGCTGGGAAAAGGCACGAGACACTCATTAAATGTGCAGCCCAGAAGCTGGAACATGAAGCAGCTCTGAAAGTTTCTTTAAGAAATGTGTTTATGGCAGGCAGAAGGGGGTTATTGCAGGGAGTCCTGTCCCAGCAAACTCTGCTCAATCAGGAAATATTTCTGGGCAGCTCAGCTTTCTCTCAGGGATGTGAGGGCACATGGGCTAGCCCTCTCTGCCTGGCATTATGGTGGCATGGCACGTTAATGATGTCAGTGAGCATTTGCACTTACACAGATAACGCCATCTAACGCTTCCCTCCACCAGAAATACTGCTGCTGTCGGATGTCCAGTTGCTTTATGTGTTTCCTTAGGAACAGAGTGTAGGCGGTTGTGCTAAATTCCCACCCCTGAGCTGTAAAAGAAAATCCTATCCATCCACTCAAGATCTAAGGTTTGGATTAATCTATGACAAAAATCCTTTCCTGTTAATTTCCTGTTGAGCAGCAGCCTAAATACCCTGACCCAAAGGCAGAAAAGAATGCAAACGATTACTTCCCCTATTACATGGGGAAATAAAAAAAGGACAAAAGGTGAACACCCCTCTGCTGAAGGTCAGGGGAAGACCCATGTAAGCAAACTGTCTCTGAGTCAGAATGATTCAGTCAACAAGGTAAACAGCAAATTCCTCACAGGAGGGAAAAAAAAGCAAAATCTATTTCATTTCCTGATTAACCAAGTTATCCAGTTAACTACATCAGATGTAGTCAAGCATTCTGTGCCTTCAGTACTCCTTCCTACCTTACCGCCACACAAAAATGCTGCAGATCCAGTCTACAGCTGATGAAATTACTGACACGTGAATTCATGCACCAATTATGAAACAGAAGTCAAGCACTCCTGCTCTCTGACTTCTACGCTGATATCTATGACCCTGGGAAATTTTGATAACTTTATAACAACAGGGCTGGAATACTTACTCATCTGTCAGAGGAACAGAGTGTGTTAAAAGCTAAATGTAATGGCTCCTGTATTTCTTGGTGTACAAAAAGTTTTTCCAACATGAGTAGGAGACACTGTGATCAAAATTGGTTCAATACGTAAAAATAAGAAGTGCTGTTTACAGATAACATACCAAACCTGTTACATTGCCATTCACAGCTATACATATTTATCCTTGGCAGCATTCAGAAAAGTGCAAAAATTACTCCCACCATATGATTTTATCCATGACACTCACTCTAAGCTCATTGCATTCTGCCACATATACATGTTATCACTTGAAATCAGCTATTCTTTATTCCAAGTGGCATGAAAAAATTTGCTATATACACCGTTGTGTTCACGCTTTTCCTATGTAGTCTCAACACAGACTTCCTTACAGAAATCTTGTAACTTAGTTACTCTTTCAGAGGGCCCTTAGTGAGTCTTGCTACCAGAAAGACTATTAGCATAATTTTGATGTTGTCTCTGTTGCCCATTCAACACACCCTAAAAGAAAATCATGCTCATTTCTAATGACCATGGACACAAGTATCTGAGTGCACTTTTGATACATGCTAGTTAAAAAGAATTGCAATTCCAAATCTTATTCACTCCTACCCATCCATAAAGGTATTGCAACCACTGTGTGTGAAGACAGCCTGGATCTGGAGAAGATAGGTTGTTGAGTGAACAGCATTAAACACTCAGATTTAACCAGATGATGATGGGTTTGCTTTCAACACTAGGGCACTAGACCATGCTTTGGAAGGTAAAGTGCACAAAAAATGTAATAGCTCTGTTACAAAAAGGTTAGTTCCTGAACGTATGTTTTCCACATTCAGCATCCAACACATTAAAGATTAAGGGAATATGCTGTATGCAGGAACATTAATACACATTGTGGCATCTGATGACTTCAGACATAGAGTAGTAGAAGACATTAGTGTAGATGTGACAAATTAGCAAATGGTACAAACATTGGTTCAACATATTTGCCTGTCAAAGGTTAAGAGTCACAAATTACAGCTAGAGCAGGACTGAAGTTTCATGAGTGCGAACAGGCTAATGCTCTCTACAGTCAAGAAGAGCTCTGGCAACTTCTTCACCTGGGAGTCAAATGAGACTGAGCAGAGCACTCTCACAGTGGCAAGGACGTTACTTATGCATCTTATAAACTGAGGCTTTCTATCCATGCGTGTGGAGTAACGAAAACGTGCTGGCCCGCAAACTTATTCTTATACAGGAATCGACGTCGCCACACTTTCACCGCCTGCAAGGCTCGCAGATAACATCAGGAGAGTTTGTTAGAAGCCTGCCGTTATGTGCCATAGCCACCGTACAAGTCAAGCACTGCCACCTCGCGGAGATCTACCTGTCTATAGAGAGAGACGGAAATACACATGCTAACTGCTGCCGAGCTGAACACCCTTCTCAAAGCTGGTAAATCTCGAGGTGAAAAGTAAGCAATACCCTGCTGGGAAGGACGCACCGACGCTCAATTGCTCAGAAGCGGCGCGTCCATCCTTGGCCGGGAGGGCAGCCGTTGCTCTGGCCGGCCGACTTCCAAGGCAAAATAATGTTGCCGTCGGTCTGAGAGGGGCAAAATCAGCCCCTTGGGGCCTGCGGGGCTGTGGGGTGGCGAGGAGGTCACAAGCCGGGAGCGAGGGAAAGGCCTACGTGCTCGAGGTGCGCAAGGACGGCCCAAGGCTCACGGCAGCGGCCGCACAACCCTACCCCCCTCTCGGCGAGCACGCAGCGCCTCGCGGCGCCAACGATTGGTTAGGAAAAGGGGGTAGGGCG
>NW_010563112.1:1512-1725 GCF_000687285.1 Phaethon lepturus | reverse complement strand
GCATAAACTCAGCTCTGTAAAACTGGGATTAACAGCTCCGGGATTAGCAGGTGCCGGAGCCGCCCCCGAGGCTTGCTGGAGGGTGCCTGGCCGCCCTCTCCCTGCCTGCCCGCCGCCCCGGCGCCTTCCTCCCAGAACGACCCCACTTGCAACTCCGCAGCCCGTGCTCCGAGCGCCGCGGTAGCGGCGGGGCAGTGAAGGCGAGCGGACCCG
>NW_010563112.1:0-1257 GCF_000687285.1 Phaethon lepturus | reverse complement strand
GGACGCGTACCGGGGCCGCTTCGTTCCCATGGTTAGGCTCCTGAACTGTATAAAATAATAGTGACCATAGGAATTATTTTTAAAAAGCTGTGGAAATCGCCCTGTGAATTGCTTTTGCACTTGAAAGGGAGCAGAGCCGGAGTGTCGGGGTCCGGGCTGCTGAGCCTCTGCAGGGCGAGCAGCTCAGGTGGGTGCTCTGCACCAGGGAGGGACAGGGGACCAGCACCGGGGCTGGGGACCAGGACCAGGGACCGGAGCGAGGTGGGGGGAGACCCCCGCAGCACAGCAGCATGTGGGCATGGGCGCAGGGCACGCTCGAGTGCAGTCGTGCCCCGGCCGGCACTCGGTGGCGGGGTGAGCCTTCCTCTCCCTCCTCCCTGCCCTCCGGCAGCTCCCCATCCATCAGCAGTCATTCCTGGAAAACGGCCTCCCTCAGGCCGGCCGCTCCTGGGACTTCCAGTAAATAGAGGCAGAGGCGAAGCCTTCAAGATGAGGGGCAGTGTCAGATCCCTGCCAAAGATACCCTCTGTTTGGAAATGGTTTCCTCTCCCTTGATCATACTTTGATTCTTTAACTGCATTTTTCCTGCAGTTTTTCTTTATGTCAGCAATTAATCTATTGCTCCTAATAAGGAAGCATGAATTTCCTTGGGAGGAAAGTCCATCCGTTGTGTGAAATGCGAACTGGGCAGGAGCCCACATGGGACGTGAGGGGCTGGTGGCCCGGAGGCTTTGCTGGGCACGCAGGGAGGATGCTTGTGGATCCCCACGAGCACGGAATCTGCTTGCGGGATGGATGTGACCACATAGGTTATGACTTAGCATAATTATGCAGCAGGTTTTTCGGGATGCAGATAGCTACCTATGTAGTTGCACAGCTATTAGTGCCATTATATTAGTACATTTTTGTAGCTATTTATTAAACAAGCCCCTACAGACGGAGAAGTTTCAGGGGCTGCTGGCGGCCACTCTCACTCCCGCCCTGTGTGGACACCCCGGCCGGGAAAGCTGCTGTGACGTCTGGGCCTCTCCAGCTGTTTTCCTTAGTTTTAAAAAAATAATTCTAATTGCTGTTAGGCGAAGTTTTACGCGGGGCAGCTAATTCTAATTGCTGGTAGGCGAAGTTTTACGCGGGGCAGCGGGGAACTCTCTGTTTTATCCGATTCATCCCTGCTGCTCCCACCCCGCAGTCGGTCAGAGGGCAGCCAGAGATACAGGAGGAAAAGCCCTCTCGGCTGCCCAGCCCGTCCGCCCCAGC
>NW_010563111.1:0-8718 GCF_000687285.1 Phaethon lepturus | reverse complement strand
CTGGAGCGCGGCTGCAGCCCGCCGGTGGCCTCGGAGGCAGACCTGCTCCTTGTGTGAGGGGTACCGCAGTACTGCTTACCGGCCCTCTGACAGCCGTGCCACGTTTTTAAAGGCCACTAGAGTATGTTTTATTTTTAGAAAAGCCCAATTTATTTTTTTTTAAGTCCCCATAAGCATACGTCCAGTCAGTGTATTTGCTTAATGGGATGATTTGCTGCTCTGTTATTAAAGTTACTTGTGTTCCCCCTGTAATCCAAAGCTAACCAAAGTGTTAAGGCAAGGATGAGGATGAGGATAAACAATTTTGTTTTTCAAGCTAGCTCTTGGATTATCATAATTAACTTTGACTTCTTCCCCCCCCCCCCCAAACTTTGGCGTTTCCCCCCCGAATGCTATGCTGTTTGCCTGGTGAGGTGGTAGCAGGAAATATGTGGAATTACAAAGGACTGGTTAACTTCTCAAAAGTCATCTCGAACCTTCTATGACTAGTCCAGTGGTCATAGATTGGGGCTTCAGGCTGTTCAGCTAGCTGAATAGTTCTGCCTCCAACCTGGCTGAAAATGGTCTTTGATGGCATTTGTGTCACCCTTTTATGAAAGCCAGATGCTCCATAACATCATCTTGACTCAGAAACAGCCTTCCTCGGTTGGTTGAGTGATGCCGTGATTGGCAGTGTCCTTAACACTGTGGCTTTTACTTTGCCAAAGGACCTCAGGGTACTAGCAAAACATCATTATGATAATTTCTAGTAGTAGTTTTTCAGTCTTCTGGAAGTCAGAAGTTTTGTTCTCCTACAGTGTCCAGACAGATTTCCATGTTTCAGGGAACACAAGGAAAAAAATTAACACGTTTGGTGAATATTCCTAATAATCCTGAAGGGGGAGGTTTGCTATTGGTTAACCAGAGAGTAATGTACCTCAAGCTCTTATTATGTATTCCTTTTACTTTACGTTACTTTGAAAAGAGGTAGTCAGACAACTCAGGAAAAAGGGCGGAAGTCTTGGCTGTTGTAAAACAGTCTTTTTGCCATGATACGACAGTTGGGTACAGTCAAACTTAGAACAATGCATCCTACAACTGAGAGCTAAACCTCAGCTTTGTAAAAACATTAAGTGGTAACTAAGCGAAATGTCTCAAACTCGGTATCAAGCATGTAATTTTTAAACACTGACAGACAACAGTCCTCCAGCGTCAACCCATACCATGGATGTGGATGCTCTACAGAAACTTATTCATTTGCTCCAGGCCACAGATGATCCATTAATTCAAGAGCAAGCTTTAATCACTCTCAGCAACAGTGCTGCATTCTCTGTAAATCAAGTAAGTGTTGTTCTGGTAGAAAAAAACAGTGTTTCAATACCAATCAGTATGGAAGATGAGAGGTGCTGTACTGCTGAAGAGCGACACAGGACTGAGCTGGGATAGCTTGTGTTCTAAAATCCATTTTATGTCTGTGCCTTAATTTCTGGTAGCCCAAATAATATAATTTATAAGCTTCACAGAATTTGTCTAAACTTAATGTTTGTACAACTTAAAGTCTGCACAGAGTTCTGTATTTTAAAAATGCTGTAAACTTATCTTTTGTTGCTTACAGTTACATAATGTTAATGAAAGGGTTGAATTGGAGAAGGGTTAAATACGCACAGGATCAGATCTGTAATTTACTGGCATAATTTAGACTAACTTTTTTATCTTTACAAAGTTGTATGCCATTTACATCTTGGTGACTTTCCAACTATCCAGGTGTCTCTGAATCAGTTGGAAATAGGATGCAGAAAAACTTAGAGCTGGATGCAGATTTTTGTGCCTTTGTAAAGGTTTAACCTCCAGGGTCCCACCTTTTTTTTTCCTCCCCCGCCCCCTTTTCGTATGGTACTTAGGACAGCTGTCTATTCCAGCTTCTCAAAACTGTTTTCTAAATATAAATCTCTCAGAATAGAACGTAACTGAATCTGAAGGCCCAGTTGCACGTTTTTCTTTTTCTTGAAAACAGTACATGTTTTTTTCAGCAATGGTTAGAGTCTAAGTGAGAAAGATTTTAATAAAATCAAGCGTAATGGGAAAGAAAGATAAAGTTTTAGAACTTCTCCTCATAATAATACGAAGTTACATCTTGAAATTCTGTTCTGTTCAATGAGGACTTTTAGGTACTGTGACCTGGCTCAGCTATTCTGTAGTCATTATGTGATAATTACTTTTGATTCTTTGTAACCTAAAATGCTTTAAGCATGCTTTGCAGGCTAGATTTTAAAAGTATAGTTGTTGTGCCATTGTCAAATAACGTCAAATAATACTTTGGCCCTTAGCAGGACTATTCTTAATTTCAATGGAAGCAGTATCTGATAACACTGTCCCTTTAAAGAGAGTAGTCTATTCTGGAAGTCTTCATTCAAACATTCCATTTTTGTTAAAATGGAAACTGTGAGGAAAGCCTTCAGCATTTAAATTTTTTAAAATCTTGTTAAATATCTGTTTTATATTTCAGGATATAATCCGAAATTTGGATGGCCTTTCTGTTATTGGAGGGATGCTCTCAGATTGCATTCCCAAAGTTAAAGAAAAAGCACTAAATGCACTCAATAATTTGAGTATGAATATTAAAAATCAGGAAGAGATACAGGTAAGTTTCTTAAAGGGAAAAATCAAAGTAATTGAGACACAGGAGACAGTACAGGGCTTTCAGCATATTTGTTAAATACAAGCCAGGATGCCAAAATGTTTTGGTTAAACATATGAGTCAGCAGATCTGGATGATTCTGCATTCCAAGTCCAAAAGGATAACTGAAAAATGCATTGCATCACTGGCACTTATTTTTTTAAAAGACAGTTCAGAAACTAGGCAGTTTGTGTTTAGCTTTCACCAAACGCTATTAGATGGAGGTTCCGCTGCTAAGTTTATAGGAAAATTATGTGAGGCAAAATGATTTCCAAACATGTTTAGAACATCAGCAGTGGTTGTTTAATAGGAGGGATTGCAGACTGAACTTAGCATGACTCTTTAAGCAAGGGAGAATGGTAATTGATCCTTTGGGTTTGTATGAGACCAAGTTTTCAGGGTGATACTTTTATCTTAAAAGAATAGTGTGTAAAAATGGTAAGTTCTGCTGGTAAATACAGTAGATGCTATGGATGTCAAAGGGCCACCCATCAAAAAAAGCATCCACTTTTGACATTATCAGATTAATCAATAGATGAAGTGTCCAGACAGTGAGCTGATGCAGAGTGAAGATTTTTACTATTTTTTTCATCAGCTTGATAAAAATGCAGTTTGACTGTTCGTGGTATTTTGCGGCATCTTTAGCACTGAGCAACTTTTTTTAAAGTAGTGATTGCCAACAGCAAGTATTTATATAGGCATATAGGTAGAAAACAACTCCTTTGGTAAAGACAAAGTAATTTTTTTCTTAGTTAGGACTCCCAAGAGTCGTTGTGTACTGTCGTCCAGAAGAAAATTGATAAGTAGTAGTTGCTAATGTCAGTTGTCATCACTGTTCCTGAGGAGTACTCCAGTTAATGGGCCGCATGGTTTGAAGAAAAGATTTCATTCCAAGACTTGTCCTTGGCATGTTCTCAACATTTAAGAAGATGTTAGTTGCTGTAAATGATGTTTAAAATAACTCCTTAAAGCAACTGTGCCACTTCTGAGATGGAGTCAAAGCAATTTGGGCTTTCAGTTTATGCTTCCGGAAGGTTAGTGAGCATAACTCTGTAACATCTGCTTCTACCATGCCAATAGAATGTTTGAATATATTCAAAACAAAACAAAAAAATACTTGTTTCCAAAAACCTTCATGAGGTCATGTATTCACCCAGCAGTGTTCAAGAGGCATTTACACTACTGTAGCTAGGTCACAGATAAAATTAGTGAATAGAAAAACTGCTTGCATGAAAAAATGTCTTCTCTTTGTTATCTCCTTCCCTTTTTTCCCCAGGTATATATTACGCAAGTTTGTAGGAACATTGAGGCATCTCCCCTGAACTCTGATCTACAGCTAGCTGGACTCAGATTGTTGACAAATATGTCTGTTACTAGTGACTACCACCATAAGATGATAAACTCAATTCCATGCTTTCTTCATTTGCTTTCAGAAGGAACTGAAAGGACACAGGTACTGTGTCCAGTACACTACCTATTATACAAACCATTTATGAAGCTGCTTTACTTGCCTCCTTTTTACTGTTTTTGTAAAATGATTTAGACTGTGTTTAGAAAATCAAATATTCATTAGTGATAGCAGATAGTGCATAAAATCCATGAAATATGGATCTATATTACTTTCTCAATGTAAATTCAGAAAGAGGGGAGGAAGGGAATCTTGAAAGTGGAACCATTAGGCTAGAGCTCTACCAAAGCAGTGCTGTGTGCACCGCTATTGTCCTATGCCTTTGCTATAGCAACTCCAGAATTCTCTTCTGCTTGCTAAACATTGCAGCTGCATCACAGAGTAAGGAGAATCTGTGTGAAAGGCTTCACTGATGCATGAATCTCTCTAGGGAAACATGCCAAGCAGTGATAACCTAAGTGATGGATTTCTGTTCCCGTATGCTTATTACATCTCTTGCAACCCTAGTGACTGCAGTGGGAAATTGTGCTTATTTGTGAATTACTGTAATGCTGAAAGATAAAAGCTTCAAATAGGGACCAAATTCAGCGTTTATTCAGGATGTCACAGTATCATCGATATCAGTGTACTCAGTTGCTCCACCAGATCAAAACCAGTTTTCCAAAACACAAATTTCCACTAAACTTAGCAGACCTATTTTACTTAAGTACACCAAGTGGTACTTAGCCTTTTCCTAGTGATTACTTAAAAGATTAGTGTCACAGGTCCAGGAAAGCACAAAGGTGTACTTGTATATGTTTCTGATCACATTTTATATACTGTACTTAACTATCCTCTGTGCATTTTAAAAATATTCTGTATTTTGTCTACTGTGAATTGTTCATAGTTCTTGCCTTATTTTGATGTTTAAGTCAAACTGAATTTGCTTCTAAAATGTCTATACTTAGTATATACATGCTAGCGACTCCATAAGCTCTGTGTTTTCCTATACCAAAGCCTGAAGCGCACAACTCAAGATACTAGTTTACCCATTCTACCTTTTCCTCTCGAAGTCAACACTGACATTATTGATGCCCGTTACTGCTGTACTTAATGTTTTTGGAGCTTGCGATGAACTTGTATGTTCCTCCTTTCAGATTCAAGTTTTGAAAGTACTTGTGAACTTATCTGCAAACCCAGCCATGACAGGACATCTTCTCAGCGCTCAAGTAAGGTTCTTGCTGTTTCATTATATTTTTAGCATTTATACATGTGTATGTGTGTAGATGTATGCATGCATTAGAAAACTTTGAATGTATTAGAAGTATGTATGCAACTCCAGAATAAAATTCTAGGCAGTACCTGGTTAAAATTAGTTGCTAGAAGTGTACATTCTTTCACAGGCTAGCTTTCTTCAGAGTGTAGTATAATACACATAACCGTACCCGCAGAGGGAGAGTCATAGGGCCTATGCACTAGAAAATAGTTGGTCGTACTTTCTGTGTACCATGCTAAATCATCGGTGACAAGTTGCAGAAGCCTGTTTTCTCGTCTGCCCTTTCCACCAAAGGGGTAGCGTCATGACCTTTTGTATGTCATATATATGAAGTACCCTGATAAGTTTCAAAACCAAACCCAAAACCTTGCTTCCAGACATGCAGTCAATATATAGATTGAAGACCAGTTACAAATGTCAAATACAACCAGTACTGTAAGTGGTCCTTCTCAACAGCTGTTTCTATAGCTAACATACTGCACCTAAGAACCAAATTCCACTGAAATCCCCACCCCTTTACTCAAATGCAGCCATGAAATTGTTGTCTCTAAGCCCTGTCAGTGAACTTTCCCTGTGCATTTACTTATGTCTTCGTGGAGAACTTTACCTGACATTTGCTATTGCTGGCCTTGGCATACAGATTTATTTCAGTTATATCCTTTCCTCCCATGGCAACAAAGAGTCAGGGACAGGAATGGTGCTGCATCCTCCTCCCTCTCCCCAAAGTAAGTTTCTTAAAACATGCAGTGGCTTTTATTTTTGAGCTGTCTGCCATAAGCAAAGCCAGTCTAGATACTACTGTCTTTTCATTATTAAAACAAGATTAGGGTAGCTAAATATTCAGTTCTCTATTAGAAGTATATCTTTTTCTTATTTATCAGATGTGCTAACATAAAAACATTCAGATGACTGCAGAGGGCAAAAGCCACATTACCGAGAAGGAAAGGAGACCCTCTCTTCCAAATGGGAATTTTCCAGATGGCCACATATTGGAGATTGAAAGTACAAAGCATTTATTGGCTTATGATGCACAAGCCAGTCTTTTCTAAAGAGGAGTTGTGCATGCTGTGCAAGTTTCTGGCATGCTTTCACAGCATATGGAGTTCTGGTATTTCCTAGGGTTTAGGTGCAGGTCATCTCCATTTTTTTAAGTTAGATTTAGTTACATCTGCTTACTGCTGGTGGTTAAGTATGGATTATTTCTTGAATATCCTAGGTGCCATCATTGCTGTTGCTTTTTGACAACTCTATAAACAGAGATATTCTGCTTAGAGCCCTGGCATTTGCAGCAAACTTGAAAAAGAACATGAACAATGAAGATGGCACCATGATTCAGGACCAATACAGTGAAGATTCAATTTTCTTTACACTCTGCAGGGACTCTACTCCATTTGCTCAGAAACTGGCATCTTTGTTGCATCACCCTGATACAGAAGTGAAAGAGCAAGTTGTGAGAATATTAACACAATAGTGATTTTTTTTAAAGAACAGACTGACCTGATGAAAATATCTGATCTTAGGAATGCTATGCTAAAAAACCCCCAACAAGCAACCAATGGAACAACCAAAAAAAATACTGAATACTACCGTATTCCTAGGCACAAATCAGTTACTACAAAAGAGAATGCAATGTATTTAATTATATGAAATATAGAGACCATAACTTTTTTTTACAAGCAAGATAAACGCACTAGCTTAATTAGTACTGAGAAACCACTGCACAGCTTGTACATGCACACAAAGGGGGAGGAATAGTTTAAAACATCAAAACTTTCATACCTACAGTGAACATTTTAAACGGATGAGTACAGTGAGTCAAAAATATTAAATAAAAAAAATACCAAGCTATCATTGGCTTCCTCCAAAATTAGTATTTTCAATGAAAATTGCATATTAAAGTTACCCAGCCTATGTTACACTACTCTCCTCTAAATTGTAGAGAGATGGATTTGATGTGTGGACTGTTGGGTGGATGAGGAATTGGTTGAATGGTCACATGTAGAACGTAGTGGTCAATGGCTCAATGTCCAGATGGAAATCAGTGACAAGCGGTGTCCCTCAGGGATCCGTTACTGGGACCAGTACCCTTTAATATCTTCATCAATGACAGACAGTGGGATCGAGGGCACCCTCAGCAGGTTTGCACATGACACCAAGCTGAGCAGTACGGTTGACATGCCTGAGGGACAGGATGCCATGCAGAGGGACCTGGACAAGCTGGAGGAGTGGGCTCATGTGAACCTCATAGGTTCAACAAGGCCGAGTGTGGGGTCCAGCACCTGGGTCGGGGCAACCCACGCTATCAATACAAGCTGGGGGGTGAAGGGATTGAGAGCAGCCCTGCAAGAAGGACTTGGGGGTACTGGTGGATGAAAAGCTGAACATGAGCTGGCAATGTGCACTCACAGCCCAGAAGGCCAGCCATATCCTGGACTTCGTTCAAAGCAGCGTGGCCAGCAGGTTGAGGGAGGGGATTCTGCCCCTCTACTCCGCTCTACTGAGACCCCACCTGGAGTCCTGCATCCAGCTCTGGAGCCCTCAGCACAGGAAAGACATGGACTTGTTGGAGCGGGTCCAGAGGCCACAAAAATGCTCAGGCTGGGAGAGTTGGAGTTGTTCAGCCTGGAGAAGAGAAGGCTCCAGGGAGACCTTATTGCAGCTGCCAGGGCTTAAAGGGGACCTATAAGAGAGATGGGGACAGTATTTTTATCAGAGCCTGTAGTGATAGGACAAGGGGTAATAGTTTTAAACTGAAAGAGGGCAGATTTCAATTAGATGGAAGAAATTTTTGACAATGAGGGTTATGAAACACAGGCACAGGCTGCCCAGAGAGGTGGTAGGTGGAATCCCTGCATCAGCTGCATCCCTGGAAACATTCCACGTCAGGCTGGATGGGGCTCTGAGCAACCTGATCTAATTAAAGATGTCCTTGCTCATTGCAGGGGGAGTGAAATAGATGACCTTTGAAGGCCCCTTCCCACCCAAGCTATTATGTGATTCTGTTTTTTCACCTTACCTGCACAGAATATATTCTAAAATAACATTCTTATACGTTTAGTATATCCATTCTGTTTAACCAAAATGTGTGGTACTTCCTGCCTGACTCTATTTGAATCATAGGGTCATAGAATTGTTTAGGATGGAAAGGACCTTTAAGATCGAGTCTGACTGTTAAGCCAACGCTACCAAGTCCACCACTAAACCATATCCCTAAGCATCATGTCTACAACTCTTTTACATACCTCCAGTGGTGGTGACTCCACCACTTCCCTGGCCAGCCTGTTCCAGTGCTTGACAACCCTTTCTGTGAAGAAATCTTTCCTAATATCCAATTTAAACCTCCCCTGGTGCAACTTCAGGCTGTTTCTTCTTGTCCTACTGCTTGTTACTTGGGAGAAG